>NC_139620.1:4255814-4509575 GCF_964270895.1 Podarcis filfolensis
CAGCTTCCTTTGCTGTTCACTGATGCCTTCCCGAAGATGTATGGGTAAACCGAGGCACGAGCATGGGCTTCTCCCCCTCCTCTCTGATTACTAGCCGCTAAACAGACTTGGCTTTCTTAAGTTTCATGTGTGCATGTGTGGTGTGGAACCGAGCCTTTCCTTAGGAGTGGTGAACCTTTGGGCCTGCCGGACATTGCTGGACTCTTTCTCCCATCAGCCCTTGCAGGCATAGCTGAGTGATCAAGGGCAATGGGAATTGTAGTTCACTGACATCTGAAGGGCCAAAGTTCCCCCGTTTGCCTAAGGTTACTGGATTGATGGTGTTATTGCCTTATGTGAGAACTGCGCTCTAATTGAACTGACCTCCTTCCACTCCCCAGTTTTTAAAAGCCCTTAACTTATCCTCAGGTTAGAGCAGGTGGTCCTAGAGCTCTGCACTGGAACTCTTTGTGGCAATAATATTTAAGTGCTCAGAGCACAGAAGTTTCTTACACCAACCCTGAAAGGCATTCTGATACTAACCTGTCCATTTTACATGAGACTTCCAGGTATTAGTCGCCTAGAATCTGCCATGGGTATTACCTTTGCTGGCATTATTGTATCTTTCCCAGTATTATCTATCCCAAGGATTGGGAGCACTTGTGGGGCCCTGCAGATGTTGCTGGACTACAACTCCCCATCACCCTCTGTGACTACTGGTCATGCTGGTTGCTG
Source organism: Podarcis filfolensis (assembly GCF_964270895.1). Lineage (NCBI taxonomy): Eukaryota > Metazoa > Chordata > Lepidosauria > Squamata > Lacertidae > Podarcis > Podarcis filfolensis. The sequence goes on from NC_139620.1 coordinate 4,256,529, forward strand.
GGAGTTGGAATCCCACAGCATTTGAAGGACCGCATGCTCTCCCCCATCTGTGATCCAACAACAGCTTGCAGAGGATCTCTCAAGTCTCTTAAATAAGTCTTCCACTGCTCCCTGGGGTTTCTTAGAGATTAAACCTGTGGCCATCTGGTGGTAAAACATTCTCTCCCAGAACCATGAGTCATTCCTTTTGTACCAGTCGTGGTAGAGAAGTTCTCATTTTAACTCACGTTTTGTTCACACCAGGGTTGGGGAACCAGTAGTCCTTCCAGATGATGTTCTGGAAGGTGTACAGAGAGCCCAGAGCCAATGACCTCTTCCAGATCCTGTCCGGCCATTGGCCGCAGGGACCCCGTCTTTGATTTAGGTCAATGGTTTTCACCCACTCGTCGTACCTATGCAGTATTTAATGTCTGCCTCAAGAGTCCTCTTTTGATGTCTGAACATTTGTGGCATTCATTCTATATTTGGAGGGGAGGGCGACATATTTGTCAGCCTTTGGGCCAAATGCCCCAGGTGGGGAGGGCCAGAGGCAAGAGTGGGCAGAGCAAATTCCTCCACACCCTCGCAGGCCCTTCTCTGCCTTCCATCCAGTCAAGTCCAGGGCACGTTCCAGCCAGGTAGGAAGCAGGGTTGGTGAGAGGGTGTGGCCTGAAGAGAGGAGGTGTGGCTAGGGAGGAGGCATGGCCTGAGGAGAGGCCTGGTGGGTTGCATTTGGCCCCTAGGTCTGGGGTCCCCCACCCCTGTTCAAAATACAGTGCATTTTTTTTTTAATGTGTGGGTAAGAGAAGGTGGTTTGTTCTCTTCTGCCTCCGTCCTGTAACAAAGCGGCAATTCTGCAGCTCCTTGATGCACAGACTTGGTGTGAAGTGCAAGATCAAGGATGCCAGTGCTGGTGACACATCTTCTCCAAATAGCTTTCGCAACCTCGCTGCATGTTTGTTTGAAGCAGCCACCCTCCTCCTCTGCTTGAGCAACACTCCTCCATGCTTTTAAGCACTAGAGCTCTAAGCCTGCTGGTATCGGCTGATGTCCATGCTTTTCATTTCCATCAAGCTTGCTGGATTATTACACAACTCTCCTTGCCACGGCTAGTGTCCTCCCAGCCTCTGGCAAGCATAAGCGGCTCTCGCTTTTCAGCCTGGGAGCCAGAAGGTGGCCGCGTGTCGACCCTGCGGTTGTGCTGTGTTTCCAAAGGTGCTTGGAATGAGGCTGTGGCAGGAGTCGCCTCTTGCCTCCAGTTTTAGTGCTAGAGAAAAGAGCAAAGAGGTTGCTGGCCTTGCACTGAATTTCAGAGATGGAGTACGAAGTTGGGGTCAAGACTCCCCACCTGCCTTGAGGAAGGTGTTTCATTCTGGTCACCACAGTTTTCTTTTTTCACTACCTAGGAAAGGGGGAATGTGTGAAACCTTGGCTGCAGGAGAGCCACTGTGGCTTGAAAGCTGAATAACTGACAAGAGCAAGAAGCATAGGAGTTGGAAGGGACATCTAGTCCAGCCCCTTGCAATGCAGGAATCTCAGCTAAAGCATCCATGACAGCTGAAACCTCCAAGGCAGGGGAGTCTGTTCCACTGCTGAACAGCTCTTACTGCCAGAAAGTTCTTCCTGATGTTTAGTCAGAATCTCCTTTGACGCCATTGGTTCTGATCCTACCTTCCAGAGCAGGAGAAAACAAGCTGGCTCCATCTTCCATGGGACAGCCTTTAAGATATTTGAAGATGGCTCTCATATCTCCTCTCAGTCTCCTCTTTCCCAGGCTAAACATACACAACTACCTCAACTGTTTCTCATAAGGCTTGGTTTCCAGACTTTTGGTCATTTTGGTTGCCATCCTCTGCACGAGTTCCAGGTTGTAAATATCATCCTTAAATTGTAGTGCTCAGAACTGGACACAGTATTCCAGGTGTGATCTGACAAAGGCAGAATAGAGTGGTACTATTACTTCCCTTGGTCTGGACACTAGACTTCTGTTGATGCAGCCTAGAATAGCATTAGCCTTTTTTGCTGCTGCATCACATTGTTGACTCATGTTAAGCTTGTAGTCCACCAAGACCTCTAGATCCTTTTCACATGTGCTGCTAGTAAGCCAGGTGTCCCCCATCCTATATTTGTGCATCTGGTTTTTCCTGCCTAAGTGCAGAACCTTAACAATTGTCCCTGTTGAAATTAATTTTGCTTGTTTGGGTCCAGTTAAGGTCATTTTGAATTTTGATTCTGTCTTCTGCAGCATTAGCTGTTCCTCCCAGTCTGGTGTCATCTGGAAATTTGATGAGCACCCCTCAATTCCTTCATCCAAGTCATTTATAAAGATGTTAAACAACAACAGGCCCAGGACAGGACCCTGCGGCACCCCACTTGCCACTTCTTTCCAAGATGACAAGGAACCATTAATGAGTACTCGGTCAGTCAACCAGCTACAAATCCCCTTAACAGTTACAGTCGTACCTTGGATCTCAAATTTAAAACCGTTCAAGAACCAAGGCACTGCTTCTGATTGGCTGTAGGAGCTTCCTGCACTCAGTCGGAAGCCGCACCAGACATTTGGTTTCCAAAAACCGGAACACTCGCTCCCAGTTTTCGATCTTTCGGGAGCCGAAACATACGGGTCCCAAGGCATTCGGCATCCAGGGTACAGCTGTACTTAGTTCAGCCCACATTTTATCAGCTTCCTCATGAGAACATCATGGGAGACTTTGTCAAAAGCTTTAATGAAATCAAGATACACTATGCCCACAGCATTTCCCCGTTCCACTAAGTTTGTAATTTCATCAAAAATAGAAATCAGATTGGTCTGGCATGACTTATTTTGAGAAACCCGTGCTGGGTCTTAGTAATCACAGCATCCTTTTCTAAATGCTCACAGACAGACTGTTGAATTATCTGTTCGAGGACCTTCCCTGGTATCAGTGTCAAGCTCACTGGTCGGTAGTTATCTGGGTCTTCCTCCTCCCCCCCTTTTGAAGATGGGGACAACATTTACCTGCCTCCAGTCTGTCGGGACCTCACCTGTTCTCCAAGAATTCTCAAAGATAATAGACAAAGTTTCTGAAATTACATCCACGAGCTCCTTTAGTACCTTTGGATGCAGCTTATCAGGCCTTGAAGATTTGAATTCATTTAAAGTAGCTAGGTGTTCCCTTACTACCTCTTTTCCTATCTTGGGCTGCAGCTCCCTCCTTACACAATTTGCTCTGTTATCACCAGGTTGGGCATCGCTTTCCTTTTGGGTGAAGGCAGAGGCAAAGTAGGTGTTGAGTATTTGTCACCTAATAGTATTTCTTTGTGTTCCCTATGCAGAGGACCTACCACTTGCTTGTTCTTTTTCTTATTTTGGACATAGCCGAAGAAACCTTTTTTATTCTTTTTAACCTCTCTTGCAAGCCTGAGCTCATTCTGAGCTTTAGCCAGCCTGACTTTCCCCCCTGCAACTTTTGGCTACTTGTGTATACTCCTCCTTTGCAATTTCCCCTTTCTTCCATTTCTTATACATGCCCTTCTTAACTGTCAGCTCATCTGTGAGCTCCTTATGCAGCCACACCGGTTTCCTTAGATGCCTCCCATTTTTCTTTCTTGTTGGTATTGTTTGTATTTCGACCTTCAATATTACTTGTTTTAGAAGCTCCCATCCTTCTTGGACTCCCTTTTCATTGAGTATTTCTGACCACGGGATCACACCCAGTAACTTCTTCGGCTTTTTGAAATTGGCCTCCTTAAAGTCCAGAGTGCGTGTCCGACTACACTTGGTTTTCCCTTGCCTCTGTTTTTTTTTATAAATTTTTTATTGGTTTTTCAACACATATTAAAAGACAATACAACACAATACATAGACAAACAAACATATAAACATGTATAATTTCTTGACCTTTCTTTCCTAAAACCTTCTTTCAGCGACTTCCCCATACCTCCCCTTTCTGCATCCCTGTTTTAAATCATTCCAGCAACCCCTAATTTCAATTTCTTGTAGCACTTTCTTTAACTCTTTTTTTTTTCATGTCCAATTATTTGTCACTGCAATTCTATTTTGCATTACCCAAGACATTTTAACATTCATTAATTTTACAGCAATTCTTAAGATAAACTTTAAATTTCTTCCAGTCTTCCTCCACCGTCTCTTTCCCTTGGTCACGGATTCTGCCAGTCATCTCCGCCAGTCCCATGTAGTCAATCACCTTGGTCTGCCATTCTTCCAGTGTGGGTAGTTCTTGTGTCTTTCAATACTTTGCTAAAAGTACTCTTGCTGCTGTTGTAGCATACATAAAAAACATCCTATCTTTCCTTGACACCAATTGGCCTACCATGCCCAGGAGGAAAGCTTCTGGTTTCTTCCCGAAAGTGCATTTAAGCACCTTTTTCATTTCATTATAAATCATTTCCCAGAAGACCTTAATCCTAGGGCACGTCCACCAAAGGTGGTAAAAGGTACCTTCAGTTTCCTTACATTTCCAACAATTGTTATTGGGCGTGTGGTAAATTTTTGCCAGCTTGACTGGGGTCATGTACCACCTATATATCATTTTCATAATGTTCTCTCTTAAGGCATTACATGCCGTGAACTTTATACCGGTGGTCCATAACTGTTCCCAGTCAGCAAACATGATGTTATGACCAATGTCTTGTGCCCATTTAATCATAGCTGATTTAACCGTCTCATCCTGTGTATTCCATTTCAACAGCAAGTTATACATTCTTGACAGATTCTTAGTATTGGGTTCCAATAGCTCTGTTTCTAATTTTGACCTCTCCACCTGGAAGCCAATTTTCCTGTCCAGTTTGAAAACTTCATTTATCTGATAATAATGAAGCCAATCTCTTACTTTTGACTTCAATTTCTCATAGCTCTGCAATTTCACTTTTCCCTCCTCATGTTCTATAATTTCCCAATATTTTGGCCATTTGGGTTCCATATTAAGTTTTTTCACTTCCTTAGCTTCCATTGGTGACAACCACCTGGGGGTTTTGTTTTCCAACAAATCTTTGTACCGAATCCAAACATTATATAATGCTTTCCTAACAATATGGTTTTTGAATCCTTGATGAGTTTTAACCTTGTCATACCATATATATGCGTGCCAGCCAAATCTGTTATTGAACCCTTCCAGATCCAAAATGTCTGTGTTTTCAAGAAGCAGCCAACTTTTCAGCCAGCAGAAAGCCGCTGATTCATAATACAACTTTAAGTCCGGCAGGGCAAACCCCCCTCTTTCTTTTGCATCAGTTAGTAGGTTTTCCCTTGCCTCTGTATCCTGAAACAGAGGAGAACATGATCACTTCCTTCCAGGTTTCCCATCACTTCCGCTTCATCAATCACTTCCTCCCTATTGGTGAGGGCCAGGTCCAAGATAGATGGTCCCCTTGTTGGTTCTTCCACTTTCTGGGAGATGAAATTGGAGGAATTTGTCGGACCTTGCACTCTGGCAGAGTTTGAGTCCCAACAGATATCGAGGAAGTTGAAGTCCCCCATGATTATTATTTTTCTCCTTTGAATGTTTGGTAATCTTCATAGTAGGTTAAATTCTACTTAAACTATTTCAGTTAATATTTGTGTGCTCCAGGTCTTGCCTACATATGGTGGGTGAGGCCAGAAGCACAAGATCTTTCCTTTTTGGGGAAGACGTGAATGGGAAGGGAAGGCTGAGCTCTGGGTTTGAAAGGGGGGGAACCTGCCTTCCATTTCTGTCTTCTTCCATGTGGAGGGCCAGCAGGACAGGTTCCCTGAGCTGTTAAGCACGTCTAATGAGATGACTGCCTTTATATTTATCATTAAACATTTGTATGCCACTCTTCCAAATGCACCAAAACGGTCAACAAGTTTGGACCGGGGTGGGGATCGTGAAACCGGACATTAATTTAAAAAAACCACAGCCACAGTACCTAGATCAGCTTAAATGCCTGATGGAAAAGGGAAGTCTGTTCTCCTCCCCCCCCCCAATCCCCAGTAAAAATGACATTTTTCAAACCTTGGGCAGAAGGCTCCATAGAGGCCCTTCTCCAAATCTCAACAATCCTTAGTTACGGCAAGGGTGCCATAGGAAAAAGGGTTGGTTGATTGGACTGCCTTTCCATTCTGCTTTGTGAATAATTGTTTTTTTAAAAAAAGGCTTTTTCACCCCACTGCCTTTTGTATACATTCCTGGGCCTCTCATTGTTATTTTCCATGGTTTAAGTTCTCCTGAAATGAACTGAGTAGCCTCCCGCAGAGTAGCTGGGTTTTTTGGAAACAAGTCTTTTTCTTAGGATGCCTCCTTCACGAATAATCACTCTCTCCTCATAAATCCTTCTTTACTGGACCTGTTTATTGTATGATTCTTGTTAAGCAAAGAGGATATTACTGCACTGTATGAGAATGGAGTAGTCCAAGTTGACAACATGACTAATAATTTGTCATGTAAATAAATTTTAATCCTTCCTACTCTTATGTTTCTGTGAGTCTAAGGCTTTGTAAAAAATGCTGTTGCCATTTCCCTTGTCCACTAGGGGGTACCTTTTTATTTTTTGCTTGAAAGTTCCCTAATATTTTTTTCCAACTCTCTGTACGCCCTAAACTAATGTCATCCAGCAGTTTCAGACTTTGACTCCCACTAGCCCGCCTATGTTCACAGGCCACTGAAAGACCAGGAGCCTGGGGGAGGTGAAAGGGGTTTTTTTGCCCTCTGTGCCCTTCCTGAGGTCTTTTTGAAGGCTTATGATTGGCCATGTTCGGACATGGGATACAGGACTAGATGGGCCTTCAGTCTCATCCAGCAGAGCCAGTGTGATGTAGTGGTTAAGAGCGGTAGTCTCGTAATCTGGGGAACGGGGTTCGCGTCTCCGCTCCTCCACATGCAGCTGCTGGGTGACCTTGGGCCAGTCACACTTCTCTGAAGTCTCTCAGCCCCACTCACCTCACAGAGTGTTTGTTGTGGGGCAGGAAGGGAAAGGAGAATGTTAGCCGCTTTGAGACTCCTTAAAGGGAGTGAAAGGCAGGATATCAAATCCAAACTCCTCCTCCTCCTCCTCCTCCTCTTCTTCTTCTTCTTCTTCTTCTTCTTCTTCTTCTTCCTTATGCTCTCCATGTCTCCTAGAGCCGAAACAACTGTGCGTATTCCAGAAGCAGGCAGCTATTTGGAGTTTGATTCTCAGGGATGAACGGCGAGCTCTGAGAGGTCACCTGGGGAAGTCCCCCCTCAGCATCCTTGGCTCATTCAAGCTGCCGGGCTGCTTCCAGGCAGCAGGGAGCAAGCTGGACTCTTAGGAGCGCCCTTCTCCTGAACCCTCGGCAGATTGTCTCCTTGCCGTTCATGCCAGCCTCCCGCTTGCCGAAATCTCGACACGCGTCTCTGCATGACGGAGCATGCTTGGCAAGCCAGCAGGCTGATGATTCACCCTTTTTCTTGGGAGCACAGGATGTGCGGGGAGGGAAGAGTGTTCAAGAGTGTGATTGAACCTCTGGGCGCATATACCGGAACCTGTCTCAGGCCGCCTTCCAAGGAGAGAGTGCTGGCAGCAAGCTGAAAGCAGCTGCGTTCATTGGCTGCCCGTGACCAGGGTGGGCGGGCCTGGCCAGTATAATTGGCGGCTACTGAGTGGTAGGGTAAAAGTTATGCAGGTCTTATGGGTGGTGGCTGTGAGAATGCAGGGCAAGGCCTGGCGAAGTCACGTTGAGTCGAGTTAGGAGCTGTGAGGCAGGTGTGTGCAAAGCGCAGCGTGTTTTCCACCCTAAAACCCATTGGCTATCTGCACAGAGAAAAGCTATGTTCTGTGACCTGTATAATTTATGCAAACTAAGGTTGCGCATGAGAGATATACATACATTTATCTCCTACATTGCATCATTCAAAAAGAAAAAAAAAATTCTAAACATGGGCTATAGAAAGCCTACTCAGCCACCCATATTGCTGATTTTCAGCCGGGCAGTGTTCCTGCGTGTGCTGAAGCACATCTTTGTAACGATGAGGTCTAGGAACGTGCTTTAAAAAGCCCAACAGATTCTTAGGAAGCTGAATTCTGTGTTTATATGCCACAGGCTTTCTGCATTCATGTGGGATTTCGGTGCATGCCACACAGCTGCCTTATTCCACATGTGTATTGTGAAAACACTGGGAAAGGTGGGCAGAAACTATAATTTTGAGCCTGACCCTTGAGAAAGCCCTTTCTCCACTTTCCTACCCCCAAAATCCATCTTGAGGAAGAAAGGGGGCCTACTCCTAGGGTAGTCAACATCTTACAGCATTGGGTATTTTGTATTATTCATTAGCATGTGTTAGAAAGCTATTAACCTACTCCTGTGGGCAACAAATGATCATTTTAGTCATCAAAGAACCTACAATGCAAATTGGAGACTATGATAAATACAATATCAAGTCAGGTAAAAATACAACATCAGCTCCAGTGTTGTGTTCGCTTAATTTTGGGCTGATCTGCCTGTTTAATATTTGATGGTACCTGCTCTCCATCCCACCCACCCTGCACTGCTGCCGCCGCCGCTGGTGTGTTCCACCCAGGACTACCTTAGGCCAGGGGTGGCTAACTGGCAGCCAGGATACCTGTCCTCTGGTAGGGCTACCATCAATGTTGTTTTCATGTTGAAAGAAGCAGAGACTCTGGAATGCTGCATTCTCTTCTGGATAGTGTCATACATCTTTCTGTGCCCGGGGACGTGTGCTCCATAATTGCAAAGCCCTTATGAAGCAGACTGCTCTCTCCTCCTCACCTCACCCATTCCCTAAAGCAGGGGTGGGTGGCTAACCAGCTGTCCTCCAGATTTTATTGTAGTACAGCTCCCAGCACCCTCCCTCTTTGTTGGTCAGCCGAGAAAGATCAGAAATATTTCCTTGAAGCTTGAATTTGTTTTATTCTGAATTGTTTTGTTTGATGTTTTCGTGTGTTGTTTGTTTATTAAATTTATATACCGCCCTTCCTCAAAAGATCTCGGGGCAGTTCACAGAATAAAATACAAGATAAAACACAAGTAGATAATTAAACCAAAACAACAAAACCATAATCCCATCCCCTTCCCACAGTCACATTTAAAAGGCTGTAGAATATGAATCACCCCAAGCCCCTGGTTGGAGAGGGACGTTTTTGCCTGGCGCCTAAAAATAAATAATGAAGGTGCTAGGCAAAACTCCCTGGGGAGAGCACTCCACAGACAGGGAGCCACTACAAAAAAGGGCCCGTTCTTGTTTTGCCACTCTCCAGTCCTCACGAGGAGGCACACGAAGAAGGGACTCAGGTGAGTAGCGCAGGGTCTGGGATGGTTTATATGTAAAGCACTTTGAGATTTGTTCTTTAAAATATAAATTAATATAGAAATCACCATCATAATAGTAATAAAAATAAAATAATTATTATTATTTCCCGGATGGGAATGGTGTCTAGACAGTCCATTGTGGCGACCGCAACCCATGTTTAAGGTGCCATTAGGTGATTAGCTTATATATCTGAGTTTCTATCACTGAGCTTTCCAAGCCTGGGCCAGATGGATTCACAGCGAGCTTGGTTGTGTGTGGAAAAGCACTTAAGCTGTTGGCATCTGGCTGAGTCATATCTCTGTTGTGCATGTCCCTCAGTTTACACAAGATTTGAGGAATTTGAAGAATCCGGTTGAGCCTGAGTCCGGTATTGATGCTCCTTGATGCTTTGGGCAACAGAGATAGACTGGGGTGACATTGTGATAAGCAGTTGTTGACCTCACAACTACGTATTGGCTAAATATATATTTTAGCTGTGATCCCTGCATTGCAGGGAGTTGGACTAGATGGCCCTTGGGGTCCCTTCCAGCGCTACAATTCTGTACATTTATAGTTACAGTGCTGTTCTCCCTGGACATTTCTATTTCCATATTTCATTCCTATCCTGCCTGCTCTCTAAGGAGCCCAGGGTGCCATTTTCTTTCTCACCCCCCCCAAAGACCCCGATGTTGCAATATCCCTGTGATGGAAGAGGGAAATAACTGAGGGAGCCAGTGTGGTGTAATTGTTAGTGTCGGACTAGGACCAGGGACACCAGGGATTGAATCCCCAGCTCACTCATTCTCAGGTCTAATCTACCTCACAGGGTTGTTGTGGAGACGAATGAGGAGGGGGAGAAGCAGGTAAACCACCAAAGATGCATGGAGAAAAAGTTGAGATATACACGGAACAAGTAAGCTAGCTGACAGATTTGTGGCGCGTTAGGCCATCAATGGCTACTAGCTGTGATGGCTGTATGCTATCTCTGGGATCCTCAGCAGGGTGCCCTGAGCTCCAGTTTCTGGAAATGGCCAGCAGGGAGAGGTGCTGCTGAGCTTAGATCCTGCTTGTGGGCTTCTCATAGAGCAGCACATGGTGCTGGGCTAGATGACCCCCCCCCCCCGTGGCCTGATCCAGTTGCAGGATTCTCCACCTGGCAAGGTTTATGGCTGGGCAGGGTTTTCCTTGAGCAGCTAGGAAAATTGTTTCATAGAAGAGCTCCTCACGTCTTCCTTTTCTTTCTTCCAGGGACACCCGGGACAGCAACACTTAAAAAAACGCTCGAGGTAAGTTGCGATTGGGGGGGGGGGGGGAGGACAATGCAAGAAGCAAAACAACTGCATTCAAAGGATTGCAGGTGTGGGTTCTGAAAGCTCCGCGTTCTTAGACTCAGTTTGCTAACCGTCAGTCGGTCAACACCAGTTTTCTATATGGGTGCCTGTGTGCAGTAGAGAAGTGTTCGGTGCACAGAACATCTTGCCCCCAAATAAGCAGGCATTTTAGGCCAAGGATTCCGAATATTGACTTGGTTTGATGTATTCATGTATCACCATATAAATACAGAGTGGGAGCCCAGTCTTTGCCCTTAGGGATATATTTTCGTGCATTTTCCTGGGGAAAGACACAGTTGTCTGAGTTACAGGTGGGTAGCCGTGTTGGTCCGCTGTAGTCGAAACAAAATAAAAAAATTCCTTCCAGTAGCACCTTAGAGACCAACTAAGTTTTTTATTGGTATGAGCTTTCGTGTGCATGCAACCCATCCGTGCTCTCTTCCTGACAGGTTGGGGCTCCTTCCTGCTTTATAACAGCTCTCCAGAGCAGAAAAACATCAGTTGCTGAGCGCACACCTTTCACATCAGACTTGTCTCCTCTCCCCTCTGTGTCTCCTTGCTCTTGCAGCTAAACACATCCCTGCCTATGACCTCCACTCTTTCAGCTCCACCCCCCACAGCTGTCCGAAGGCCCCCTGCTCCCTCAGTTTATTCATCATGCTGCCCCATTACCCCTAGAAATGCCTCCCAGAACATTTGGGTGCTGCTGTGTATTCCCCCCCCAAAAAAACCTCACATTTTCTTGAAATTCTTGCACAGTCCCTAGTCTCCATGTCCTCCTGCAACTCAAGTACTAAATAGGTATAATTGTGTTTTTGCTATCTCACTCCATTTATCCCTCCCCCATGTGGAATTTTTAGATTCTACCTGCTCCTGTTCTGAAAAAAAAGCACATTCCTCTCTTGTTTACCCCACCTTAATTTTCCTCCCTTTTCTCTTCTGTATCTGTTATTTCTGTTGTTGTTATTACAGTTTATATCCTGCACTCCCTCCCGAAGTAGCCGAGAGTGGTGAACACATCGATAATATATTTTAAAATGTCATAAAAGTTTTTTTTAAAAAAAGTTATAAAAACAGTGATCTCAGGGTTGTCGGCAGCAATATCTTTTCAAGCATCAAATGTTAAAAACATTAACATGAATGATTTCCAATTCCTCCTCAAAGTCAGTAATGAGGGAGAAAGGCACAATTCATCAGGGAGGGCATTCGAAAGCGGAGAATCACTGCTGAGAAGCCCAGTCACGGGTCAGTGCCAGCCAGGCAGTCCCCAGTGGCTGTACCACCATTAATAAATTGGAAGAGGAATAAGAGGAAAAAGGACTCCTGCCAATAAAGGATCTGTAGGGTACAATCAGTGTCTGGATTGTAAGCCAGTTGGGGCAGGGATCTGTCCCCTCTTTCTGTTATAAAGCCCCATCACTTTATAAAGTGTATGGATGACTCTAGAACAGATGCTAGAACAGCCCCCTCCCCAAATCATGGAATTGTAGAGGTGGAAGGGACACAAGGATCATCTAGTCCAACCCTCTGCAATGCAGGACTCTCTTGTGGGACTCCTACCCGCAACCCTGAGATTAAGAGTCTCATGCTCCTCCAACTGAGCTATCCCAAATGTGCCCAACTCCCTTTTCTCTTTCCCTCTGCTTATGCCATGGGTCGGCAACTAGCAAACCTAAGGGCCAAATCAAGCCCCCTGAAGTTTTATCATCTGTTTTCAGCCAGGGATAGTAAGTCTAGAAACATACAGGATGATACCGTATTTTTCGCTCTATAACACGCACCCGACCATAACACGCACGTAGTTTTTAGAGGAGGAAAATCCGTAGGCATGCCACCCGTAGGCATTCCCTCCATAACACGCACAGACATTTCCCCTTACTTTTTAGGAGGAAAAAAGTGAGTGTTATGGTGCAAAAAATACGGTACTTAAAATCTCACTGAAGCCTGTATTTCACCTCCCCCCTTTTCTTTTTTGCTTCCGGTTCCAGTTGCCAGGTGCCTCTGGGCACTCCTCACAGACAATCAAGAAAGGCCACAGGGGTGTGGACTCCACCGGCGAAACCACGTACAAGAAGGTAAGTGCTCTTTTCCACCTCTCTGTGGCTCCGTCTCCCTCTCTCTTCCCTGGAGTGTGTGTTTGTGTGTGCATGTCCCTCCCTCCCCCTCCGCCCCTCCTCCCTCAGCAGATTCCGCCCAGCAGCCTCCAGCACCTGAGTCACCCGGCTGAGCATAAAAGGCTGGAGCAATCCAGGTAAACGTCAAAACTTTGCAAGCAGCGCTTGATGGTCACATGTTGGGAGATCCCAGGGGCTCAAAGGCCGAACCGTCCCACTGCGGCGTCACTGTCCCAGCACAGAGATTTCTCTTAAGCCTTTGGAAAGAAGGTCCCCGACTTTCCCTCCCCCAGCCCCCATTTCAGGAGTTTCTCAATTCCCCCTTGCTGTCAGGAGACAGCACTGGCCAGCCAGCCTGGGATTTCTTGCTGCTTTTTGAACCAAACTATGGTGGACGCGTATCTCTCTTGCCGGCACGCGGGCTGAACGCGGGACTCTTCGGGACCCAACGTAGTTTGACGTTGAACAGCTATGCTCCAGCTCGCTCTGACCCAGAGCCAATTCCCTGCACCTGGATGAAATGGAGGTTGACACGATCAGTCCGTTCCGACGCCTGTCTTTTTCTGTAAGTTGCGGCCTTCTGGGTGGGGATTGCCGATCTCTTCTGGAATTCAAAACATGTGCAAAAGACTGTGGCGACAGGGAAGGGAGGAACTCGCGAATTGTAGTAGAGAGGAGATACTCCTGGCATTTGGGAAGAGTCCTCGCTAGTGCTCCCAACATGGATGAGCTGGAGAGGCCGCTCTTGATTCCCTCATAATTTCAGAGTACTTCCTCCTGACATTTACTTTGAGGCTCTTGACTTCTGGCACTGAAGATCAGGCTGCAAATATTTATGTTCCTTTTTTCATTTGTGTGCTCTGGAATCTCATCAGGGCAGCTGTGCTCGAGAGAGAGGTCCACTTCCTGTTTCCTTTTGATCTCTTGTTTTGTGCGTTTACCGGCACCCTCCCTCCCCCAAGGCGGTGGGGGTTGGCTTCTTCTTGTGTGGCGTTTGCTCTTCTAGCTCTCTAGTGGCACGCAAATATTGCAACCCCACACGTCTGTTCATAAATCAAGGTAGGCACTGAAACTTGTAACCAAGAGCAGACGACCTTTAGCGTGGATTTTTTTCCCTTCCATCCTGCCACATATGACCCATCTCCCTAGCTCAGCCTCCTAGTATCAGTCTGTTTATTGGACAGGCATGGGCAATCAGAGCTCTGTGACACAGGCTGTGCCTGTTGCTCGGTTCTGCTTTGCAAAGTGCTTGATAGTACAGGGCGGTTTTATGCTCAGAGTCTTCCAGCACCTCAAAAGTCACTGCTAGTTCTGTTTCTTAGCCCAAAGGTACCTAGCGTGGTGCTGTCTGGATGCTGTGGTTTCAGACCGCAACTGCCATCGTCCCTGACCACTGATCACTCCAACCGCATTTGGAGGGTCTCATGCTGCCACATCCAAGCCTTTACATATATTGGCTCAGGGATCCTTGACGACAACCCTGTAGAGTGGGTCCAGTTTGCTTTCCCTGTGTTTCAGATTTAGAGAGGCTGAAGTGGAGAGAGTAGGGTTTTAGTTGAGGGAGTCTGTGGCTGTGGAAAGGGCTGTAGCTCAGTGGGTGGAGCATCTGCTTTGCATGCCGAAGGTCCTAGGTTAGTTAGCATCTCCAGGCAGGGCTGGGAAAGACACCCTGCCTGAAACCATGAAGAGTTGCTGCTAGTCAGTGCAGACATTACTGAGCTAGATGGACAAGGGCCTTGATATAAGGCAAATTCCTACTACAGTGGTACCTCGGGTTAAGTACTTAATTCGTTCCGGAGGTCCGTTCTTAACCTGAAACTGTTCTTAACCTGAAGCACCACTTTAGCTAATGGGGCCTCCTGCTGTCGCTGCACCGCCGGAGCATGATTTCTGCTCTCATCCTGAAGCAAAGTTCTTAACCCGAGGTACTATTTCTGGGTTAGCAGAGTCTGTAACCTGAAGTGTATGTAACCTGAAACGTATGTAACCCGAGGTACCACTGTAAAACTACTGTAGTCCTTTGTTTAGAACCATAAGGACTAGCATCTTATTTTTAGCTGGAGCATCTGCAGAAGGTCCCAGGTTCAGTCCCCAGTGGCATTTGCAGGCAGGGCTGGGGAAGACTCCTTTCCTGCAACCCTGGAGAGCTGCTTCCTATCAGTGGAGACAGTATTGAGCTAAATGGACCAAGGGCCCTATACAGTATAAGGCAGCTTCTTACGTTCCTATTTAACCTCTTTATTGTTATTTATATATCACCATCTACGTTCATGGAACTTTTCCCACACTGTACAAATAAACAGTCTATAATCCAGTGGTATGCCATTATTCCAGCTGCATGTGCTTGCACTTGGCTAAAGTGGATTGTGGGGGTTAAGAGGTTGTGGCAGAGGCTTTGCAGAAAGGGTGGGCTTTGAGGAGGCGTCTGAAGGTAGCGTCGCACAGGTACTTCTAAAGGCAGTTCCACACACTTTTGAACTAGCTGGGGGAGGACTTCTGACTCTGCACAGTTAGGCACAATCTCAGCTTGACAGCCTTCCTCTGATCCATAAGAAACTCAAGCAGTTCCCTCTCTGGCTTCTGAGGGTTCCACTGTTGAGCCTGTCTCCCTAAGAGTTAGAAATTCGGTGGTGGTGATGGTGGTTGTTTTAAAAAGCCTTCAGGTTCTCTAGACTTGGGTTTCTGCAGCACACAGTGCTAGATTCTACTCTGGTGTGGTTCAGTAGCAAAAGCTACTGAGCTTCTTGTTATCTTTTCTCCTCTCCCACCATGGCCGCCTCCCCCCAAAAAAATCCTCCAGCAAGGAACAGGACTGGTAAGCAGTCCTAACCTTACAATTATCCCTGTGTTGATGAGTCTCCAAGGTGGAGCTGCCTCCACCTTGGATCTTTATCTCAGCAGATTAAAGAGTGAAGCTGAAGCTTTTTCGTTTGACATTGGAGACGAATGATGGCTGTCGAAGGCAGGTCACAGGGTTTCCTTTCATCCTGGGGTTGGGACAGGCGGAAAAACCCCAGCACCAATTTGGCTGGGATCTTCGAAATCTGATCTTGGCTCTTGGGGAGTTTGCATTGGGATGGGAAGGCGGAAAGGAACAAGGAGCAGGGGATTTCCCCACGAGCAGCTTGTACTGTTGCTAGGAGCCCTGCAAGGAAACCTACACTCTCAAGAACCGTTTGGCACCAGCCTTGCCAATAGGCCCACTTTCCTGGTCTCCTGTGGCGAGCAGAAATCTCCCCTAAGCACCCAGCCTGGAAAACTTCCCCCTTGTTTTCATTTTCTCTTAAGGTGACAAATGTCTAACCTGGGTAAAGTAGGAGTTTGAAAAGGTTTCCAGCCAAGGCAAGAAGTTTTGCCTCCTTCCAACCCCACCTAAAGCAGCACCACTTTTTCCTTGAGTGTTGTCTTGTAGTGGCGCTGCCTGATGACATCATGGGCCTGTAGTTGGTGGGGGGGGGGCAAATTGAGCTGCCCTGATGGGCCCCGCGCTCTGCATACCTGCTCTGTATGGGGAAGTGAAACCCCCACCAGAGCAGGATGAACCTATTTTCCCAGACCCAGGAACCACCCACAGTTTCTATGTCTTGTCAAGATTCAGTTTTGGTTTCTCAGCCTTCCTTCAGCTGCTGCAGAGTCCAAAAATGCCTGTCTGCAGGTACAATCGGATACTATGTTCTGCCTCCACTGTCAGGGGGCAGGGGGCCTCGAAATGGCAGCTGCTGGGAATTGCAAGTGGGGGAATGCTGCTTTTGTGCTCAGGTTTTTGTGCTGCTTTGGGGGCATCCACTTGGCCCCTGTGAGATCAGGAGGCTGAGCTAGGCAAGCCTTCAGCCCTGATCCAATGGGGCTCTTCTGAGCCCTACGCAAGGCATAGCGAAACAGGGGAATTCACTATGTTCTGCTTCTACTCGGAGGCAGCAATATGCCTCTGAATGCCTGTTGCTGTGAACCACAAGAGGAGAGAGTTGCTGTTGCGCTCGGGAACAGCTTACTGACTTTCCATCGGGGCATCTGGTTGGCCACTTCAAGAACCGGCTGGTGGGCTCCCTTTGGCCCGATTCAACTGCAGGGCCTTTCTTGGGTTCTTACACATTCGTGAAGGATAGCAAACTCTTGCCAGCACCCCCAATAGCTAAGTGGAACCTCCGTGTACAAAGGAAGTCTACCAAGGCTGGATGCTAAGGGCGAAACGGAGGTGATTTTTCTCCTTTGCGGCTGGCTTGTGTGTTTCCCAGAGGCGCACAGCCTGGCTGGTGTTAGAAATGAATTGCCGAACGAGACGGAACTTGAATCCAGTGAGGCCGTTGTCGGGGTGCGTCCTTCCATCACATTCTCAGACAGGCCCGATAGAAAACAATGGATAATATTGGGCACCGCGCAGCAGGCTTGCCTGGGCGCACCCATTCCCCCAGACAAGCATGTGTTTTGAATAAAGCTGGTGCTTCGTTTTTTCTCCTCGGTCCTGCAACATACACAGATTTATCTTGTTTCTCCCTTTTGTGAATTCCTCTGTTTCACAGCATTCAAAACTGGCTGTTGATTTGTGGTGTTCCACCATTTGCCTCTCCTGTCCCCATCAACGTTCTGCATGCCTCTAACTTAAGACAGGCGTGGGGAGGAACCTTTGGCCCCCGGATGTTGCTGAACTCCCATCATGATCCCTCACCACTGACCCTACTCGCTGGGACTGATGGGAGCTGCAGTTAAGCAACACACTGACTTAAGGGTTGTTCTTGGTTACAGCCCATAGTCAGTGAGGGGCGAGTTTAGCTATGAGCCTTGATTCAGATAGACTTCACCCCAAGGAAGATAATCTGAAGTCTGCTTAGTATCTCCCATGTTCTGTCTTAAATCTCTCATCAACGACAGGCTTTGGGACCATTCAGCATTTTCTTTCTATCCCGTCTCCCACCTTTTGCTTAACATTCTGCCTGAAGAAGAATTTTGACAACTCGAAAGCTTGCTCACAATTGTTAGTCCATCCGAATAAAGAGGTGTCACCTTATTGTGATTTTGGCGTTTCCTCTAATAGACCAACACAGCTACCTATATCTTTCCTAGCAAATGGGTAGCCCTGGCCAAGAGCTGTTGATTACCTTCTCAAGGGCCTTTTCTTCCACTCGCTGCCCCCTTTTCATCTTGCCTCCTTGTTGATTTGTTTCTATGTGTGTAAGTCTAATGCCAGGACACCACCACCCTCTCCTTCTCTTGTTAAATATTTGCGAGCCACAGTTGTAGGCGATAATTGTCCAAAAAGCCAGATAAAAGTATCGTACGTAAGCGCTTCTTGCAGACGGAGACGCCTGGAGCCATTTGGAAGATAAGTGGTGATCTGATCTGGGCCTGGCAGTAGCAGATATATATTTACCTGGATTTTGTCTTAAATGCGGCAGCTTTTATGTTTTTTGTTGGGGGATGGGCCGGGGACGGTTTGCGTCATGAGGTTCCAGCAGAGTTCCCAAGGCAGATTTATTTTATTTTGTATCAAAAGGATGTGTATATTGCTTTTTCTTTTAAGGAAAGCCAAAACACAGCCATAAAATCTCAATTAAAATACCAGAATGAGCACCTTGAACTTGGCTTAGTAGCTAACTGGCAGCCAGCGCAGTTCTTTTCAGCACCAGTGTTCTGCATGCATTCTAAGAAGCTCCATCGAGCAAAAGCCCGTTGCCATGTTCTGCACCGGCTGGGTTTCTTTCATTATTTTGCAGACTAAACTGCCTATTTAAAAATGCAACAGAAAGTCTTGCGGAACCTTTCTCGAAAGGCTGATGGATTTATCGCAGGAGAAGCTTCTGCAGGCTGTAGTTGAACTATGAAATTCACTCCCACAGGAGGAAGTGATTGCTTACAGCAGATGCTTTAAAAGAGGATTAGACAAATTCATGGAGGAGGAGAGGGTATTGAGGGCTGCTAGCTGGGATGGCTGGGATGGCAGTGCTTCTGAATACCAGTTGCTGGAAAACACAGCAGGGGAGAGGGCTCTTGTTCTCAAATGCTCCTCATGGGTTTCCCACAGGCATCTGGTCTGGTTGACCACTGAGAGAACAGGATGCTGGACTAGATGGGCCATTGGCCTGATCCAGCAGGCTTTTATGTTTGTACCTCATCAGACGTAGGTGTTTTCTTCAGTTGGTAGGTAGATAGATACCGTATTTTTTGCTCTATAAGACTCACTTTTTCCCTCCTAAAAAGAAAGGGGAAATGTGTGTGCGTCTTATGGAGCGAATGCAGGCTGCGCAGGTATCCCAGAAGCCAGAACAGCAAGAGGGATTGCTGCTTTCACTGCGCAGCGATCCCTCTTGCTGTTCTGGCTTCTGAGATTCAGAATATTTTTTTCTTGTTTTCTTCCTCCAAAAACTAGGTGCGTCTTGTGGTCTGGTGCATGTTATAGAGCGAAAAATACGGTAGATAAAACTTTATTCGCATTAGCCAATGGCCATAGCAACAGTAAAGCATTACATACGCAGAAAAGGAAATTTGATATAAGAGCACAATTTAAAGTCCTGAATCAGCCGTCAGTTAGTGGCCCTTATTCTGATTGCCCCTGCTATGAGCCTAGCAACCTTTGCTGTTATCTGCTCATTTTGATCTGATAGAAGAAAGGCCATCGTGGCAGTGGTTGAGCGCCCTGGGATGGTTAGTACGAGTGGGGTGGTGATCTCGTTCCTCGTGTCTTTGTAGAGAGTACAAGACAGGTGGGTCACTTGGCCCTGAAATGTAAGCAGCACAGCTTGTGGTAATTCACTAAGTGCACCTTCACAATACTTGGTAAGGGTAGGATACCTCCAACGCAGCCTTTCCCAAACTGAGCCCCCCCCCCAGATGTTTTGGACTGTAGCTGGCACAGCAACATCTTGTGGTCAACTCTAGTTCAGCAGTGTTGTGTGAAGTTCTCATAGGAATATGGACTGGACGTTCCAAGGAAGAACTTAATGAAAGGTTTCCTGAATCAGGCCAGTGGCCCGTCTAGTCCAGCATCCTGTTCTCACAGTGGCCAATCAGATTCCTTTAGGAAACCTTCAAGCAAGACCTGAGCCCAAGAGCACCTCTCTCTCCTGCAGTTTCCAGCAGTGGATATTCAGAAGCATTAGTGCCTCTGACCATGGAGGCCAAGCAGAGCTATCCTGGCCAGTAGCCATTGATAAGTCATGTCCTCCCTAAATTTGTCCATTCTTCTTTTAAAACCATCCAAGTTGGTGGCCATCCCTGCTTCCTGTGTGAGCAACTTCCACAGTTGAACTATCGTTTTTTTAATGGTTTTTATTTGATTTTACAAATACAAATTTATAACAATACCAAATACATTTCCAAATAAAGAGATTTCTCTGAATCTCGAGACTTCCTCCCCATCCCCTCCATGGGTCCTGTTGTCAACATTTTCAACTGCATGTTATTTCATAATCTATATTTTATATCTATCCATATTATCCACAGTGTTTGTTACATTACAAGTGAGATTAAAATCCGACTGATGTTTTCATCTGCATGCAGTGCTCTCCTAAATAAATTATAAACTTTTCCCATTCTTTCTTGAAGTTTTTGTCCTCTTGATCCCTGAGATTTTCCAGTCAGTTTTGCCATTTCTGCGTAGTCTTAACAGCTTGGCTTGCCATTTCTCTCTGGTAGGGACTCTTTCTTCTTTCCATCTCTGGGCTAGTGGCATCTCTACTGCTGTTGTCACATACATAAAGAGTCTTTTCTGTTCCTTTAGAATATCGGTACCTATAATTCCTAATAAAAAGGCTTCTAGGTTTTTTACAAAAGTTATTTTAAACATTTATTTTCAGTTCATTATATATAATTTCCCAGAAAGCCTTTATTGCCTTACATGACCACTACGTATGATAAAAGGTACCTTCTTTTTAACTATCAACAGCCCTATTGTCCACAATTCTCCCTTTCCCATTCTCCTACAGAGGAGTTTTCAAGCTTTAAAAAAAATGCTTTAATCATCAGGGTTAGGGTAAAATTTGGAGTTTCCGAAAGCGTGGTGGAATGCTGACGTTCTTCGCTTGCATCCAAAAGAATGTGCTTGGAAGTGTCTTGCAGAATCCCACAAAAGAGAGACTAATGCCAGTTCTCTGTTTCCCCCTCCAGACAACTTCGTCGGCCCTCAAAGGTGCCATCCAGCTTGGGATCACCCACACGGTGGGGAGCCTGAGCACCAAGCCAGAGCGAGATGTCCTCATGCAAGACTTCTATGTAGTGGAGAGCATCTTCTTCCCGGGGTAAGTGTTTTTACATTTTCCAGTTGTCCCCCTCTTGAGTACAGGCAGCGGGCGGGGCGTAGGAGAAGGGAGTCCAGCGACACTTTTTTAAAATGGCAAAACCAATAGAAATAAAAAACGCACCAAGCTGTGAGCCCTGGGAGAGTCTGGCATTTCCATCTCAGGGAGCAGGTTCCTTGGCTTGAGACACATGTTGCTTGGCTCGAGACCCAGGAAACAGAGGATGCTACCTAATACCGAGTCAGACCACTGGCCGGACTAGCTTAGTATTGTCCACACTGACTGGTAGCAGCTCTCCTGAGTAGCTGGCAGGTGACATCCCCAGCCGTACCTGGAGATGCCGGGACTGAACTTGGGGAGCCACCAGTGATCTTACCACTGACATTTCCTCTAAGATTCTAGTCCTCATGGTTTGGGATAAAGGAATGTTTTAAACAGGAAGCTGGTTGAGTCAGGCCATTGATCCATCTAACTCAGTGTAGTCTACACCGACTGGCAGCAACACTCCAGGGTTTCCCAAGGAGATCCCCCGCCCCCCGCAGATGCCATGGGGATTGAAGCAGGTACTCTACCACTCAGCTACAGCCCTTTCCATAAAATATGCCCCTTCCCTGAAAGTTGTTGCTAGTCAGGGTAGGCTGCATTGAACACAGTGGGCCAATGGTCTGTCCCAGTATAAGACCCCAGCTGACTAGGTAGCTCAGAATTTGAGACTGTGGACAAAACATTAAGGCACAGGGGCCTTGAGCCTCCAAGGGAACTTGCAGCTATCCAGATGTTTTGGGCTTCCACCTCTCATTAGTTTATTTGCAGCATTTGAATCTCACCCCATTTCATAGCATTTTCTGGGCTGCCTGCGATAAATGCCTTTTAACAAATCCATTGGAACACAATATAAGAAACAAACCATTTTAAAAGGGGGGATTCAAAAACACAACAGAATAGAGCTACTTGCACCCCCAATGTTATAAACAGAGTTAAAGAAAAGGGGTCCCAGGCCCAGGGTGACCTATAGTCAAAGATGATGGGCATTGGAGACTCTGGGGGGATGCAAGTTTCCCACCCCACTGGAAGAAGAAGAGCCCCACTTTTTGGGCGTCGCCACTGTTTTTACTTTGTGGCACACAAACACAGGGGCTAAGGGACACCGTTTTTACACGCTCAGCAGTCTTCAGCAAAAATCTTGCAAGGAACTCTGATGGCTTCCCTGGAAAGCTTACTAGCGGTTCCACATGAATGACAGACTGGTGTCCCTGCGGCACATTCTTGAGGGCATCTTAAGCTCTCACAGAAGTGAAGGCATGGCTCAGCGGGCCAGTGTGGGCCAACGATGCTCCTTAGGGCCTTCCCAGAGCCCTCTGCGCTGTGTACCAGTTTCATAGCAGAGCCACAGATACAGACGCACTGATACGGAAAGTGGCCATGCAGGTAGAAGGTTTGAGAACTAGCCGCTTTTAGCAGAAGGCGGCAACTCAGAAAGAGCGCAGTGCTCATTTGCCTCTGTCCTCTCAATCTCCAGTGAAGGCAGCAACCTCACCCCGGCCCATCACTACAACGATTTCCGCTTCAAAACCTACGCTCCTGTCGCCTTCCGCTATTTCCGTGAACTGTTTGGGATCCGGCCAGATGACTACCTGGTGAGTGGAGGCAGGTGCCTGTCAGGTTTTTTTTATAAAAAATTCCCCATCTTCTCTCCAGACAGAGATGAGTTGCGACGGGGTGGAGTGGGTAGGCTTCAGTCTGACTTCTGTACTTAAAACGGGCAGAACAGAGGTTCCTCTGGTGGGGTGATAAAGATCAGTCTCTGTACACTTTGAGCGGCATTGAGCAGGAACAAGCAACTCCCTGAGCGTTGGGGGCTGGCTTGGAGAAAGAGTGCCACTGGGATGTCTTCTGGTTGCCGTTCGTTCTTGTAGGGCTGTAACTCAGCCTTGCATGTAAAAACTCTCAGGTTTTAATCCCTAGCATTTCCAGGTGGGGCTGGGGATGCCCCTTGTCTGAAACTCTGGCATTGTGTCCAGAGAGGCAAGGCTTAGAAGCCTGTGAGAATGTCCTTCTCCATTTCTTCTGTTGCCTCCTCTCCCTGCAGTGCTCCCTTTGCAGTGAGCCCCTCATCGAGCTCTCCAACTCCGGAGCCAGCGGCTCCATCTTCTACGTCTCCAGCGACGACGAGTTCATCATCAAAACAGTTCAGCACAAAGAGGCAGAGTTCTTGCAGAAGCTGCTACCGGGTTACTACATGGTGAGTCAGCTGGGAGGGAGAGCCAGGCGACTTGGGATGCGACAGAACAATCCGATGCTGTCTCCCTGGTTTTTTGTTTTTAAAGCGGCATACGATGAATGAGAGGTTTTATTAAATATAATGATGCTTAAACTACTCTTCATTCTGGGAGGGGTGACTTTTTGGACCTACCCAGCTCTGAACTTGTTATTATCTTTATTTCCCTTTGACTTTGCAATGAGAACTTTGGTTTTTTTCCCCTCCCCGACCCCGCTATTGCAGAACTTGAACCAGAACCCCCGGACCCTCCTCCCCAAGTTCTACGGCCTCTACTGTGTGCAGGCTGGCGGCAAGAACATCCGGATTGTGGTGATGAACAACCTGCTGCCCCGCTCGGTGCGCATGCACCAGAAGTACGACCTGAAAGGCTCCACCTACAAGCGCCGGGCTTCCCAGAAGGAGCGGGAGAAGGTCTTCCCCACCTACAAGGACCTGGATTTCATGCAGGACATTGCCGACGGCCTCTTCCTGGACGCTGACATGTACAGCGCCTTGTGCAAGACTCTGCAGAGAGACTGCTTGGTATGTAGGAAGAGGAAAGTTGTTTCCACCCAAGGCTCGGGGGTCACCAGGCAGCTTCTGCTCACACTGAGTTGCGGCAGCTGGGGTCTCTGAGCCAGGTGTGGAGCTTGCAAATGTAAAGAGAGTACTGTGGAACCTCAGTTTTCGAGTGTCTCGGGAGCTGAACGATTCAGAACCCGAACGCCGAAAACCCGGAAGTAATTGCTTCCGTTTTTGAACATGCCTTGGAAGTCGAATGGCTTCCGCTGCATGTTTTTCCATTTTTTCAATGGATTTTGCTGGCCGCCCATTGAATCCTCGGTTTTCAAATGTTTCAGAAGTTGAACGGTCTTCCAAAATGGATTATGTTCGAAAACTGTACTAAAAAAATGGCTAGGAACAAACAACATAGCACAGACTCCCCTTTGCTAGCTCAGGGGAAGGAAATTTGATGCTTGCTAAATCAAGCTGGATTCTAGCTCCCATGGGGTGGGCCACAAGTTCCGCATACCTCGATCTAGTTAGATCCTGGTTTTTAGAACATACCGGCGGCATTGTTACCTGTGTGCTTTTGATACTTCAGGTTTTGCAGAGCTTCAAAATCATGGACTACAGCTTGCTCGTGGCAGTCCACAACCTCGACCTGGCTCAGCGGGAGCGCGCCGTGGCGGATGGGGCGGCCGTGGCGGACACGCGGCGGCCAGCCCCCCAGAAGGCCCTGTACTCCACAGCGATGGAGGCCATCCAAGGGGAAGCCCGGCGAGGCGGCACCATTGAAACGGATGACCAGTAAGTCTCTGGCCGCTTTGGAACGGGGGTGCCCAGCCAACCAGGCGAGAAGCAAGATCTGAGTCCCTTCGAGAAGATCCTGGTTTTGTTGCCTGCACTGAATTATGCAGATGAAGGACATCTGCGTATTTAGCTTTGTGCAACATTTCATGCTGATGGGAAAAGTGGGCTGTAGCTGTCCTAGAGAGCAGGTTGGAGCTCTAAATTTCAGGGGGCTTGTGGGGTTTGGCATCACCTCAACCACTAGCCTTTGAAATGGGGGCCCCGGAAAGTTCACCTGCTACAGTCTTCACTTTTCCTCCTGTATCTGTTATCTCCAAGGAAGCTGCCCTATGCCAGATCAGTTATGTTTCAGAAGCAGGTCTCTGAAGCTAAATTGCTCTGAATTCAGAAGAGGTGCATGCAATCCCCATAAGATTTAGATGATTGGATTGATAATTCTAACCTATAGGAGGCATGACCGGGGGCGGGGGGGGGCAGACAGATGCTAGGGGGAGAGGTGCTAACCTCTGTCCTCTGTGTTGTCTTGTGAAGTCCAGGCCTTGGATCCTGTGAGCTGCTCCTTCCCCTCGGAGGCTCCTTAGATCAGCCGTTAAACCAGCCCAACTCAGTGCATTTCCAGCTGCTTTGGGGGTTTCCGGGAGTCGTTCATCTCAAATGACCGGAGGGAGCAGCGGGTTGGGGAAGACCGTGTGACAGCTGAGCAGCGGTTATCTCGGCCTCCTTTTGTTCAAGAGCTTTCCAAATGCCTCTCCCCAAAACTGTTGACCTGGCTGTTCTCATGCTGCGAGCCAGTCCTTTCTCCGCTTTGTGTGTGGGCATTTGGCCAAGTGGCAAGCCAGGCCCAACTGTTGCCAGTGGGCTCTGCGTGGGGCTGAACCACAGGGGTGGGAGCAGTGGGTGAAAATGCCTTTTGGCTGGGCTGGGGCACCTTCTGAGACTCGACTCTTTTTTCTTTTTCTCTCGCCCAGAATGGGAGGGATCCCGGCCCGGAACGCCAAGGGGGAGAGGCTGCTTCTCTACGTGGGGATCATCGACGTGCTGCAATCTTACAGGTGAGGAGTCTCCAACTTTGTATCGTGATGGCTTTGCTCGGCTTCCACAGTTGCAGGCAGCATTGCTTCTGAATACCAGTTGCTGGAAACCCCAGGAAGTGATTGTTGTGCTGGAATACTCCTTGTGGGTTTCCCACAGGCATCTGGTCGGCCAGTGTGAGAACAGGATGCTGGTCTAGATGGGCCATTGGCCTGGTCCAGCAGGTCTCTTCTTATGTTCCTACCGCTTCATCCAGCCATTGCCAACCTGGGGCCCTCCAGAGGTTGCTGGACTACAACTCCCATCATCCCTGACCAGCACAGATGGCAAACGCTGGAGGCCAAATGCAGCCCTCTGGGCTTCTCTGCCCAGCCCTTAGGACTCGCCCACCAAAGGAACTCTTCCCCTTGAGAACTGTGATTGTGCCTCTCGCTTGGCTGGATGGGGAGAGGTGCCTTTGTGTGTGTGTAAAAGTTTTCGGCATCTGCATAGCTGGAAAGTACAAAGACCGGCCCATTGCCCCTCCTGCTTTGACCTCTGGCCCCATCCACCACTGGCGTGTGTGCCCTCACCCCCCAAAGTCTTGCCACGCAGAAGAAAACCGCCCTTGGGTTGACAAATAGTTCCCCACCTCTGATGTGGCTAACTGCTGGCTCTCCAGATGCGGCTAGACTCCCAATTCTCATCTAGAAGTTAGAGGACCCCTCTGAAAGGGACAGGTCTTGGCCTTCCCTAAGGGCTGGGCTTTTCTGCATTGGGATTTTATCTCAAGTCCAAGGAAAACTGCTGCCTTGCATTCCCCCAGATACAGAACTTACTGTGGCTATGAGGAGATGCAGAGGCAAGCAGTTCAGCAGGCCAAAGCATAACAGTTAAAGCCATCAGAGGGGAGCCCAAAGAGGTGCAGGGCTGCCTTCGCTGCCTAGGAAATGGCGACGGGCAAGCGATGAATCTCCAGCTCGCTGGAAGTAATTAAGACTGACGAAGCAGGCTGAGCGGGCAAGCCCTCGCAAATTAGGCTGCACATCAGGTTGAGTTGTTGTGCCGAGGGAAGTGTACAGGAAGTGATAACATGGGCTGGGAGTCAGGCGAGAGGAAAGGGAGCAGGCGGTGGCTTGCTCTGGCCAGGAATTTGCTCAGTGTATTGCACGGTTAGCGAAGTGTTTCTGTGGTGTCAAGGCAACAAACCACTCGGTGGTGAGTTGCAGCCAGTTAAACTTCAGAGTGAGGAGTGTGTGCATGTGTTTGCAGGAAAAAACCCACAAAAGTAGAAATTGGCCTGCATTGTGTTTGAGATTCAAGGCTAACCAGACATGCTTAGAATCAGCCATTTTACTTATTAAGAATTGGGGGAATAGCAAAACCAGGGGATCCAGGAGCAGGCAAGGTAATCCTCCTGGCGAGGCCTAGAGCGTCCCTCTGGAAGGAAGCTGAATTTGGGAGGCTTGGATTACAGGCAAGATGGATGGCAGGCCAGTGGACAAAACATGGGGTTGGGAAGAGTGGAAGGTTGCTTTGTCTCCTCCTCTTCTCCCCTCGCTCCAAAAAATGCACTGATTTTAAAATCTGTGAGGCTAACGTGTCCCCACCTTTCAAAATCTTCCTTACTAGGTTCATTAAGAAGTTGGAGCACTCGTGGAAAGCCCTTGTTCATGATGGGGTGAGCAGCCAAAACCCACTGCTTCTTGCTGTTCTGTCTTTTCTGGGAAGTGCTGGGTGGTGACGACCGTTTGCTTTTCCTTTGAAGAGGGCGGAAAGGGGGGTGTAAAGGGGAGAGAGAGAGAATGCTATTCCCTTCCCCCCGCTTTTGTATGTCATTTGGGGCTGTCATTTCTTTGGGGGCGGGGTGGAGACCAGAGCCTGCAGATGCAAGGATCCAGTCATTTTGTGGTGTTTTTTATTTGTTAGCTGCCTTGAGTTTCTTCCTAGAACTAGATGGTGTAATAGTTTGTTGTTGTTTTCAGTAAATAGAACAGAGCTTTTGGGGTGAACTCTCCTTAATGCTTTTGGGGTGGTTTCTCCAGAGAAGCCCACCAGACACCAAACATCTTTTTGGGCACCAGTTTTTGACTTTTTTTCTGGCATACAATAGGCCCTTTTGTTATGAATTATCAGTTTCTGGTCAATTTTTTTCTGGCCATTGTGTAGATGTCAGCTTTTGAGGTGGCTTATTTGTACTATGTGGGCAAATGGTTGCTGGTTTTATTCCGATTTAAATTTTGTTGCCTTGGTTGTTTTTTTGTTTTCTTTAATGTCCCTTACACCTGCTTTCATCCTTGCTTACTTGATGTGACTCTTTGCCGTTTGGCTCTTCATTGCTGTTTTGCAGGACACAGTTTCAGTTCACCGGCCCAGTTTTTACGCAGAAAGGTTCCAGCGGTTCATGTGTAACGTTGTCTTCAAGAAAATCCCTTGTAAGTTACTTAGGTTCACTGGTCACAAACGTACCCTGTTCTGGGTGGGAAGAGCTCTAGCAGGCTTTTCTGGGGCCCCTCTGAAAATAGTGTGACAATTCTGCTGCTTTTGTGCCTTGGAAGGATTCCCAGCAGACCCAAAGTAAACCCTGCCATACTGGATGGTACAGTTCTTAGCCCAGGGCATGAGACTTCTGCCTCTCCAGATATTTGCAGGACTCCTATCATCATTCCTATTATTATTATTATTATATTTACTTTCTGCCCTTCCTCCCAAAGGAGCCCAGAGAGACAAACATCAAAAAGAGCAGTATAAATTAAAAAGAATTGCAAAGTTAAGACAATAAGAAACCATTGGAGCTTCTAAAAAACCTTGACAAGCAATAGCCATGCTGGCTGATGGGAGTCCAACAGCGCCCAGAAGGCCGCAGGTGGTCAAGAAGCCATTGAAACCTCTCGGTTTGGCTTCTTGGTTGGGATGTTTAGGGAGAGAGGCTGAAGCTCAGTCACAGTGCCAGGCTTTGCCTGTCGATGGCCCCTGGATTGACTATCCAGCCTATCTGGTTAAAGCTGCCGGGCTTGAGGAGACCTCTGAAAGCTGCTGCCTGTTTGAGCACGTGACACTGGTGACGATGAACCAGTGGGCTGACTTTGGAACAAGGCAGCTCCCGCAGCCCCGGCTTCAGAGCCAGTGAGCTGATGGATCAGGCCCCGTGCCTTGAAGTGAAGGTTCAGGCCCCAACACCTTATCTGTTTCATTTATTTGTTGCATTCTATGCCACCTTTTTTTCTCTTAAGGAGCTCAAAGTGGCACTCGTGGTTCTCCCCTTCCTCGCTTAGTCTCCACAACAGCCCTTTGAGAGGACTGAGAGGCAGTGACTGGCTCCAAGGTCACATGCAGGCAGCTTCCTGGCCTGAGTGGGAATTTGTACCGGGGTCTCCCCCGTATCCTAGTTCAGCACTCTGCCCACTACAAAAACGGGTCTTGCTCAGCAAACCCCCCAAAGAAAGCATCCCTTCAAGACCTCGGGAAACCACTAAACCACAGTATGTTGGGCATTTCAGTTCCATTTCCGCCCCCCCCCCGTGGTCCTAACTTGGTTATTGTTGAGTCGCAGCTACTTCAAAAGCTTTCTATTTCAAGTGATTTGAGTTTCCTTCCACCCCCACCCCCACCCCATATATTTTGTGTGTGTTAGGCCTTGTGCCTTGCTTAATAGGCAAGACAAAGGCTGCCAATAAGGCTACATCTGCTATACACATCTGTGGTTTCTCTTTCCCTTTCCAAGTTAAATCTTCCCCTTCGAAAAAGAGCCGGTCTGGTGCAGGACCTCCCCGGCGGCCAGGCCAGGGTGGCGCCCCATCCCAGGTGCAAGGGCTGTGCGAGGCAAAAGCGCAGTTCACGATGGAGGCGGAAGTCGAGCAAGGTTGGTGGCTCCCCAGAGGTTGGGGGGGGGGATGGGGAGGACGAGGAGGCATGTCAGGACCAAGGCCTTCCTGCCTGTCCCAGCCTGACAAGCCGCGGCGACACCCAGAGTTGTCTTCATCAGTTGCTCGGCTGCAGCATTCCATGCTTCAAGCGGGGAGGTTTCATGCTCCCTGCATAAAAACCCTCCGCAGAGACAGGGGAAAGACATGTTGGGGGACCAGACTCTTCTGTTCAAATGCTTTCATGCCCCTTCCGTGCGTAGTGGTTCTGCCCAGTGGTGTATTTAGCCAGGGGTGGGGCTTCTGTTTGTCTTTCTGAGCATGATGCTGTTCAAACTAGTCTGGGATGGAGTGGGGTAGGGCAGAGACCCAGAGGAAGTGGGGAGAGCGTTTTGTTCCAGGTTCAATCCCCAATGGCGTATCCCGGCCGGGCTGAAAGAGAGCAGCTGCTGCCAATCAGTGTAGACACCACTGAGCAAGCTGGCCCAAAGCTCTGGCTTGGTACAAAGCAGCTTCCTATGGTACTATCTGAAGTGAAGCAGGGATCTGTTGAGGAAACCTCTCCCATCTATAGCACGGAACAACGCCAAGGGTTCCTCCGGCTGGGAGTTGGGTGAGCAGCCAAGGGTAGAAAATCCTGGCAGGTTCCAAGCTAAGACATGAAAGGAAGAACGGGGAGGATGAAGATGACAAATTACAAATTTGTCCTCAAATTACAGCTTAAAGCTTGACCACCCCTTTTCCCTCTTCCTCAGGTTCCCAGCTGGGCCGCCCTGACCTTCTCCCCCACACTCCCCTTGCAGAGGAAATAAACAGCGACTCAGCTGCCACAACCTTATCCACCTCCTCCTTGGGGAGCAGAAGCCACGATTCACCAGCCAACAGGTAAGGCTGGGCCCGGCTGTTGGCTTCTTGTTGACTCGCAGGTTTTCCATGTGTGTATGTGTAGAAACCAGTGTGCCATAAGACTGTTTGTAATGAGGCTGGGTTTATTTTATTAACTGTCGCATCCTGCGCTCTAGGGCTGAGGATCTGCAGGCAGTGGTCATGGCAGCCCAGATTTGCAGCTGGCTTTCCCTGATGGGAAGTGGGCGCCTTGGGAAAGTGACTGAGGTGTGCTCCACCGATCCTTTGGTCCCTCCCCTCCCCTTTAATAGAGCAAATTTATTTGGCTGTGGTTTGCATTCTTCTCCCCCCTTCTTTTTGCCTTCGAAGCTGGCAGCTGGTGGGCCAGCTGGCATCCCTCAAGGAGTGGGGCAAGTCTGGCTTGGGGTCTGCCTGCTCTCGCCGACCTTTAGTCTACTATGTCGAAGTTCAACAGGGAGATGAGGGACACAGACACCAGGCTGCACCCGAGGTTCAGAGGCAGGAAGCTATGGGATTTCAGGGGTGTGGGGGTGTAGGGGGCTCTAATAATATTATTAATAATAATAATACCCCACCTATCTGGCTGAGTTCCCCAGTTTCCCCACTCTGGGTGGCTCCCAATTGAGTGTTAAAAACATCCTGTTTGTGAGCTTTTCAGGGAAGGCATCTGCTTGGGACGGGAAACTAGAGCAGACAGACTTTTGCTCTGATTCAGTCAGTCTGTTCTTAGAGCTCCCCAAGGGCTTTTCGGGGGGTGTTACGAGAAGCTTGTAGGATCAGGACTTCACTTCTCCCTTGCAACTTCCCCTTGCTTAGGAAGAAATATCCAAGCAGGCTGCAAGACACATTAGATGCCTCAGTCTCCAGGCAGGACATCAATGTAGACTGGCTGTTTTGTCACAAAGATCTTTGGCAATATCTTCATTATCTCAAGATTTGCCTTTGCGGGGCAAGAGGATTTTGGCATGCAAGTTCAAAACTGCTCCTGTATTTAGCCCACCCCACCCTGCTAAGCTTAGTCTTCAGCTGCACGACCCGCGGTATTGCCATTTACGACTAGCTTTAAAAAAACACCAACAACCCTGGTTTTAATTGCAACAGGCTCTTTGCCAAAAGCAGTTTTGCTCGGGGGCCTTGTGACCTGAGTCAGCCCCTGCATTTGGGAATCTCCCCTTTTAAAATAAAAAATTGCGTGGCATGAAGAGACAGAGATGAGGGAAATCACAGCTTCAGGTGGGGAGCTGTCAGGTTTTTTGATGGCGCTTAATTGAAGTCACTCATGAGTTGTGGTTAAAAAGTCTGTCTTGTCTTGCTTCTCCCCGCTTTTGCACCTTACTGGATGAAATGCAGTTGCACTTTCTTGACACAAATATACCACGCTAGCTTGATTTCTCTCTCTTTTCATGTAATGTTCCTTCCCTTCTGTGTTTCTTTATCACCAATCCCCAACCCAGCCTCACCCCATTTCCCCCCCCCTTAAATTCCCTCTCCTGTATGTAACGAGAAGAGGAGAAGAGGGGATTTAAGGAAATAAAAAAGGGGGTGATGCTGGGTTGGGGGTTAGTTAGCAGCTCTACCTGCTGGTGTGTTTCTTTAAGGGTGGGAAAAATCCCTCCTGGACTAAAGATTAAAATTTTATTTGCATCTCTTCCTGAATCAGCAGCTTGGAAATTGGATTGTGGGATTCTTCTCCAGGACAAAGGAGGAAAAAAGAGGGAGAATATATATGAACGTTTGTTTTCTTGGTTCAGCCATGCCAGCTGTTTTGTGTGTTTTTTGCTCCTTTTCAAAAAAGTATTGTGTAGAACAACTCAGATTCCTAGATCCTCGCCACTGAGTTCATTGCCACTGAGAGTCAGGCATGCTCTCCATCTCTTTCTCTCTCTTTTTATTTCTCTGTTTAGGTCGATAGGAGTGGAAGTGCACAAATCAGGTACCTCAAAGGATCCGACTCCGGAGACCTCCTTCCCTAGGTGAGGGGTGGGGGGCCAAGACCTGAACCGTGGTTTAGTAGCTGTCTCTTTTTGACCTTTGAACTTGAGGAGGGGCTTTTCTGCTGTCCTGATTGGATGGTGTTTGGATTATTCTTACGTTGTGCTGAAATGCCTCTTTGCTGTGACTGTACGTGGCAGGGGCAGAGCAGGAATCCATGCCTTGTCAGCTCCCTGCCCTCCCCATCACCTGTAACCATCCTGCAAAGGTTCCTGTTGATTGCAGCCCAGCCTACCCACACCTGGGATGGAGAGTACACCACAATGTGGACTGAACAGATTCCCAGAGACATCTGGCTAACTATTATGGGAAAGAAGGGTACTGTATTTGAGATCGGCCATTGGTCTGATCCAGCGAAGCTGCTGTTCCCGCCTCCCTGCCCACTCAGTCAGTCATACAGACTTCTAGCCCTCCTTCAGCTGCCCCAGAAAGCAGACTCTAAAGGCTGGGCCTGGCTGCTGTTCAGACAGCTTCCTTGGGTTTCTCACAGCTTGGTGTCCAGCTGTGTTTTCAGTCTCGCCCACATAGAATGATGCACTTAACCCTTCCCCCTTCCCCTTTTAATCTTTGCCTAGGTTACAGGCAGAGCTATGCAGACATGTGTTCTAGCAAGACCAGGTTCAGCCTCAGCAGTAGCCGTAGGTGAGATGAGACATAACGCAGACCAGCCGGTGGGGCATTTTTGTTCTGTTTATTCACAAGCTCGAAAACTATTCCAAAAGGAAAAGAAAATTGCTTATAGATTAAGGGAGGTAGAGACCGCCTTGCTTTGTCTGTCTTTACACAAACCAGGAAGCCCTTAGGCAGGTGCACCTGAATCCGGTTTTTAGCACCCCTTCTCTGTAGGGCTCGGAACAGATTGTGGGATTAAAGAAATAAATAAGGCATGATAAGTTCCTGTCAGCCAACTTCTTTTATTTTCGGGGTTTCCGCCCTACCCTTCAGATAGACCCCCCAGGACATCTTAAGAAAACAACAGCCACAATCAAAACATACAAATGATACGTTTTGAGAGAGCTGTGTGAAGGCTGCACAGAAATGAAAAGGCAGGATCAAAAACACCTGGGGGAAACCAAGGCAGCTTATCCTGTCCTCAAAACAGCATCAAGGGGAGCCTCCCTGGGGATTGTGTTGGGGAGTTTGGGTGCCGCAGCTTCAAAGGCAGGGAAACAGTAGTTCGCCTGGCTGCCTCCCTGCCTTGCACTGGCCCCTCGGGGTTCTTCCACAACACATTCTTCCTTCGCCTCTTTCTCATGTACTTTTAGATGACCCAGTTACCTCATTTTTGAGGAGCTTCTCCCAGCCCCAGTGAAGATTGGGTGTGGGGAGAGAGAGAAATTGGAGCTAGGTATTTGTGCCACCTTGTGAAAGGGCCAGTTTGTGTTTTGCACATGCGTGGACTGAAAGACCAGGTTGAAAGAGTAGGCTTTAAAAAGCCGGCAAAACAATTGTGTTTTAAAGCAGTCTTCTTCCTTAAGAAGCCTTCACTTCACTTTGTCCCTTGCTACACAAATACCCCCCTATTCTGCCATCTGCCTTTTTGGCTGTCACAGCACGTAGTGTGTTTTCTCAGCTGAAACAGGCTATAGAAATGCAGCACATTTTAGAGAGGCTGCCATCACTTGCCTCTTTATTTTTAAAAGAGAGGTTTCCTTAACCCGCAAGATCTTGGGGGAAGGGAAGGAGTTGGGGGGTCACTGGTGTGTGTTTAATAGAGTACAGCCGTCTCAGGAATGATGAAAGGTCTGTCTCTTGATCTCCACATAGGTCACAGGAAAACAGCTTATCTTCAGAGGTAGCTAGTTCAACGTTCTCCCAAGTAGGTGAAAAACTCACCCTGTCAGACAAGGAAGCCATCAATGTGCGGTGTCCCAATAATACCCAGGAATGGGAAGAACCTCTGGCCCTCCAGATGTTGCCAGACTTACAACTCCCACCACCACCATCATCATCATCATCCCTGAATGTTGGCCGTGCTGGTTGATGGGAGTTGGGAGTTCCAGCAATCTCTGCAGGGCCACAGATGATGGTCATCCCCATCCCTTAAGGCACAGTCCCCCCCCCCCCAGCATGGAATTGCACGTTGGGCTTATTGCAAGTTGGATTTAGGTCCCCCCTTTTTTTTCCTCGGGGTGTTGAGTCACATTAAGCAAGGTCTAATTCCCGCTCAGCTGGTAATTCTGCACTCAAGACTTTTGCACAGTTTTAATTCTCCTGCATGCAGAAAGCTAGTTCATCAGGGAGAAGGGGAGGTTTCTTGCTTGCAGCCATTCTTATTTTTTTATCGAAGAGCCCCAGATCCCATCAAACTGCCACCTGCAGCTGGAAGCGACTGCAGCC
This sequence comes from Podarcis filfolensis, assembly GCF_964270895.1. Classification (NCBI taxonomy): domain Eukaryota; kingdom Metazoa; phylum Chordata; class Lepidosauria; order Squamata; family Lacertidae; genus Podarcis; species Podarcis filfolensis. The sequence goes on from NC_139620.1 coordinate 4,291,058, forward strand.
AAGACACAGACTTTCTCCCTCTAGTGCGATCAGCTTCTGTCTGCAGCTGAACTCTCTCTTGGTTCAGGTTGGGGCAGAGAGTTGGTCTGGAGAAATTAAGTGGATTCAAAAGAAGCGAGATCAGAGAAAGAGCAACAGGAACCTGGGAAGGGCTAAGCAAGCGGCTGTATAGAAATAAGATCCCACCTTTCATCCCTGTGTGCTTCAAGAGTTACTCTTGTTGCCAGCAATAACATTTTTTACTTCTCAAATGCCCCCTCCCCACCACCCTCCATGGAAATGATGAATGGGAAGCTTTGGTTTTTACCAGCTGGTCTGGCTGACATTTTTTTCTGTGTGTTGTGGATTAAACTAATCAACAAGGAGCTGATCTTTCCCCTTCCTGCAGTGGAGGAGAAGGAAAGACTCAGCAGCCCTCTGGGAACCAACGGGAAGCTCCTTGCATCTTGATGGTCTCCTCCTCTGTGACTCTCACATGCTGCTAAAGAGCTTCCCTTGGGGTTAACTGGTTGGCCTCTGTGAGAACAGGAAGCTAGACAAGATGAACCTCCTTTGGCCTGATACAGCTGTGAGGTTCTTTGGGGGAGAGGTCCTTACTACCAAGCAGCTGGCCACTTGTGGGGGGGGGAGGGATTCCTTTGTAGCAAACACCTGCCCACGAAAGCTGGTACCATAAACGAACACCAGTCCTGTTTTTGAGCAGCCTTTGCAGTGTAACCTGGGGAGGCCACACGTCATAATCATAGTGCCCCTTTATAAAGCATCTTATTTTCCCCCCTCTCCCCTCTGCCCCCACCCAGCATTTCTCCAGGACCCTCCGCACCAGGACGTCCCTCTGAGCTGACGGAGCAATTTGAAGACTTGCCAGAGACGGAGATCAGCTTTGTAAGTTGTCTTTATTTACAGGAAGGAGGGGTCGCCAGCTTGGTGCCCTCCTGGCAACTGCATTGGACTCTTGGAACTCACTGTTAGACCTAGCAAAGCACTGGCAAACCTCAGGCGGCCGCTTGTCGACTTTGCCTGTGCTTATTTGTTTAATAAATTTTACACACCACTTCATTGTAAAAAGAAGAATCCCAAAGCAGTTTACAAAGAGAATAAAACAGGAGAATTACAGTCGTACCTCGGCTCCTGAATGCTTTGGGAGTTGAAAGTTCCGGCTCCCAAACGATCGAAAACCGGAAGTGGGTATTCTGGTTTTTGAATGTTCTTTTGGAAGCCGAACCTCCGACGAGGCTTCCGCGGCTTCTGATTGGCTGAAGGGGCTTCCAGAAGCCGATTGGAAGCCAAACGTTTCAGAAATCAAATGGTCTTCCGGAACGGATTCTGTTCAACTTCAGAGGTACGACCGTATCCATAAAAACAACTATTAAAATGTTCAAAAGATAAACATCAGCTAAAAACACATTAAACACACACATCCACATTCTGCATCTATGTCTAGAAAGGCTTGTCTAAACAAAAATGTTGTCTAAACCAAAAAGAGTACAGAGAAGGTTCTGCTGTCAATAGGCAGGGAGTTCCAGAGTTACGCTGCTGCTTGCAGCTGCCCTGTTAAGGCAGCTCCCACTTCCAGGGTAACACAAGAGAAGTTCCGGTTTTAGCCACAGTAGTTAAATAAAACCCCACAAGTTCAGAACCGAACTGGATTCAGGATTTGCAGACTCTTCAGGTGTGCTGCCAAGCTCCTGATCCCCCTCATCAAGAACTGGTACTACTTTCCACTTTTTAAAAAATCCTCATTTCTTCCCAAGGCTATTTCAGTTTGCCTCCTTCCAAAAATGGCATATCCTTTTCTCCCGCAATGTATCACTCCACCACAGAAATCTCCTCCTAAGCTGCGTGCACGACCTTCCTGAAACCTGCCTAACTCCCTTTTCTTTCTTTCTTTTTTTGCAGTGAAATACCATGGGGTGGACTCCTCCTTTAGACGTGAGCGGAAGACTTTCCTCCACGCTCTCTGCGTTGTCTGTGGAGCACTGAACCTCCAGCCCTTCCCAGGCTGCTGATACCTAGAACTTGTAACTGATCCGAACAGACAAAACAGGGGGCTCTGCTCCTCTCACACACACACCTGCGGCAAAGTAGTGTTATCCGCCAGCGTTCCTGAAGCCCGCCGGGTCTCTGACGGGGGACCCCGGGTTTCCTCTGGCGCAGGCGGAAGAGCTTCCCTGAGCCACAGGGGTTTTCCAGGCTGTGTCGCAAGAAGGGACAGGTACCCTTCTAGGTGGTCCCAAATGCCTGAGCAGAGAACGTCTTGATGCTGCGAAGGGGCTCCTCTCTGCTCCCGATCCTCCATGGGAGCAGAAGGGGGGGGATCAGGGTGTCTGTTGGTCTTGGAACGCTTTGCAAAAGGATGAACGTTGACGTTTTATTTTTAACTTGTATTTAAAACTCTCCCCCCCCTTCAAACTGCCGTATTGGGGTGTTGGTTCTTTAGGTTGTTGTTGTTTTTTTAACGTATGTCGTTTTTAGGTCAAGAAACTTCTGACGCACCAAGAACAGCCTTTTCTCCAAGGGAGAAACTATCCTCTTGGTGGGGGCGAAGGGGTGTGTGTCACACATCCAAGGACGTCTTGCTCATTTTTAAATCTTGATTTTTATTTTAGCGCAAGCGATAGCACCTCGCCCCCTTTAAACTCTACTGTAAGCACGTCTGCTCAGAAGCAAGGACGGTTTTTAAGCCTTCAGCATTTGACTAGCGGACCAAACTTAATCCCCCCTGGCCTTTGTGAGGGAGGAAGACACCTCCTTTTCTCAGTATTAAGTCCTTTAAGGGACTCCAGACTTATAAACCTCCTTTTTTAAAAAAGAAAAATTTGAAATTCCCTGGTTTCCAGTTTGTTTCTTTTTAATTATACATATATATATACACACATATATATCTGTGCTGAGATCTTAGCACCGAGGCTTTCCAGCTCCTTTTGCTTTATAAAAACAGCCAACTTCCTCTGAAAGTTTCCTACTCCGTTCCTAGCTGTGATGCCCTTCGACTATGAAGAAAGCAACTAGGTCTTTAAACTAGGGAGAGAGAGAGTGGGGGAAGAAGGCAGCATAAAACCTTAGTGAAATAATCACTAAACTTTCCAAACAGGAGCCCCTTCGGCAGTTTGGAACTTGTGTCATGCCAATAACTTTTGGGTTGTTGTTTTTTATATATATATAAAAAGTAATATTCTACATTTACGGTCAAGTTGAAATCATGACAGCCCTTTCCTCCCTAGAGAATTCCACCAAGAGAATTTATATTTCTCCTAAATGTATTTTTTTATATCCCCCTTGCTGTCATTAATCACAGTAAGAAGCTTAGAGGCTTATGAAGACAGGCCGGTTTAAAACGTTGGTGTATAGTGGAAGTTCCCTCTGTTCCACCGGAACCTAAACTTGAAGCAAAACGCTTTCTTTTTTCTGTAAGGAACAGGGAGTGCCCCACAAGTTCACGTACCCCCTCCCCTTTTTCAGTGCCTGCTGTGGGTGTAGCCAGTTTTTGACTACCCGTGGTTAGCTTTTCACAGGTGGGCTGCACTTTAGGGACAACCAGGGTTTGCCATTATACTCAGCCCAGGCTTGACAAGTGTACCTTGTTTAACCCTGAATAGGGGAGGAAGGCCGAACGGAGCACTCCTGATCTCTTAGATATGGTGAAGAGATCAGGAAGTATGACGACATGTCGGGAATAATTGGTTGATTCTATTTTTTAAACAAAAAACAAAAGTAGGGGGACAGGGACTAATCATATTTTGCATTCATAATGCAGAAAAGTAGTTAAATTCCTGCAGTTTTTCTAGCCATACAGAACTCCAGGTGACAACACAGCTTTGTGTTTGGAGGAATTACTTCCTTGCCTTACCCTGCCCTCTCCACAATTCTCTTTAAGAGTTCTATTTTAAGTAAATGTCTATATTAGACACCCTTTGACTCTTCGGAAACATCCCCAGAATCGTCTATTTTTGTCCCGCGAGGAGGAAAAGAACACAAGCTTTTTTTTTTGGTTTGGTTTTTCCCCATAATGTTAATATTTATGAAGTTGTATTTAAGTGTATTCTTCCACACCCACCAAACCCCAAACCCCCCAATTTCCATGGGGGGAAACCAGCTCTTTGAGCTGAAGGCAAGAGGAGTGGGGTTCTTTCTATAGTGTTACGATTTAATGACTTTGCTTTGACTGGGTTTTAAGGAAGCAGCAAGCACAAGTTCTGGCGTTTTTTAAAAAATTGGGGGGTGGGGAAGACAACCCTTGCCTTGGACCCGTTTTAAAAAGCTCCAAGTCAGCCTCAAGAAGTGAGTGGGACTGGTTTCTCATTCAACGCTGGGACTAACTGCCATTACCTCCCGTCACCGGAGGCGGGACAACTGAGGACTATCTGCTTCGCGCAGCCACATCCATGACTTGTTTCTGGCGCAGAGAGAGAGAGAGAGAATGAATGAATACACGGTTGGGTTCCGGACCTGCCCAAACATCCTTGTAGCCGCCCATCTCGATGTGCCGTGCCGTGGATTTTTGTCACTTCGCCCCTCGTGACTCTGAGGCATATCATTGCCTGTTCAAATGGATGTTGAAACCCCCTTCCCTTCTCTCTCAGAAAACAACACCACCCCACGCCTGTTTTATCAGCTTCATCTGTCGGACACGATGGGGCGTAACATGCCGTATGCTACTCGGTCCAATAAAGCCGTCTTTATTTCTTTTAAGAGTCTCCGCCTGTGCTACCGCATTTGTGCATTCCTGTAATTTGGATTTCTTTTATGCCCACATTACGCTTGCCTGCTCCCTGAAGTCGTCTCCTTACTCGCGAGTAGAGTGTCCCCGCCACTGAAAGGCGCCGATGGGGCTCTTACCCCACTCGGGATTGGATCTCTTCCCTTGCTCTGGGGGGTGGGCAGAGACCCAGGAGGTTTTCTTGCAGGATAAACCTGGTCTCAGCAGAAACACAGATGGCCTTGGAGCCTGAAACCCAGCCTACCTCGCAAGGTTGTTGTAAAGCATAAAAGGAGGCGAGGATTGGAGACCTGTGCCTGCCGCTCTGAACTCCATGGAGGAGAAGGAAGGGTGGAATAGGAATTTAGTCATTTACATTCCCTCCATGTCACTATCCGAATTTTTCCCAAGCCACGCCGTTCTTGGGTCCTGCTTTGAACCCCTAAGTAACCTGCATGCTTCGTGAACTCTGTTTATGTCTCTTGCTTGTGGGTAGAGGATAGATTGGGGCGTGATTCAAAACTAGGGAAAGGTAAAGGGACCCCTGACCATTAGGTCCAGTCGCAACCGACTCTGGGGTTGCGGCGCTCATCTCGCTTTATTGGCCAAGGGAGCCGGCGTACAGCTTCCGGGTCATGTGGCCAGCATGACTAAGCCGCTTCTGGCGAACCAGAGCAGCGCACGGAAACGCTGTTTACCTTCCCGCCGGAGCGGTACCTATTGATCTACTTGCACTTGACGTGCTTTCGAACTGCTAGGTTGGCAGGAGCAGGGACCGAGCAACGGGAGCTCACCTCGTCACGGGGATTCGAACTGCCGACCTTCTGATCGGCAAGTCCTAGGTTCTGTGGTTTAACCCACAGCCCCACCAGTGACCCGGTTCAAAACTAGCCTACTATAAAATTTGCATTAGTGGCTCTGCCCACTTTTTGCCTCTGGCCCTCAGGAGGTGACTTAGAAGGCAATGCGGCCCTCGTGCTGAAAGCATTCCCCACCCCTGCTCTTAAGACTACATCAGAGGGTTCCTGGGTCCCTGTGGCCCCTGAGGCTGTTTTCTCCAACACAAGTCCATCAGCTGATGTCCCTCATGATGTCATTTGATGGGCAGGAGGGCGCCGTTAAATCCCGCCTTGACTCTGGCATGTACCCATACCTCCACTTTGGCTAAGTCATGGTGATGTCAGGTGACTGACAGGTCGGTGACCCTGCTGCCCCAGCCACCAGATCTGGCCCACAAGTTGGATCTGAAGCATAGAGCCAAAAAGATTTTCCAACCTTGGCCTGTAAGGGTAGCAGAGGCATTTTTTCTCAACCAAAAAATTGTAGTGTTGAAATGAAGGCAGCAAGGCCATGAGATGATTTTGGTTTCAACACTGGCAGCTACATAAGAGGAGATTCCGGGAACTGGACCTGGGATTTTCTGCTGCTCAACCCGTGATCATTAGTAATTACATTTACACAGAACAGATACACAAACACATGGAGGCATAAATAAATGTTTACATACCCAAGGATTTATATAAGCATAAGATGCAAACACACACATATATGTACCCACCCCCATGTTACAAAACGGACTATTTTTTCAGAGCCTGCGCGTAGAAGGAAAAGCATATTTTGTGTTTTGGTGCTGTAAACCTCCCTGTGATCGGTGGAAGGACAGTGTATAAATTAAATTATTTTATTGTGTTTATGTATCCCACCTTTTTTATCCAAGTTGCTCAGAGTGCCCCACACGGTTCCTCCCCCTACTCATTTAATCCCTGCAAAGTAGGTTAGCCTGGGAGGCAGTGAACACCACCCCCCACCCCGGTCACCCCCAGTGAGTGCTTAAGAGTGGGAGGATTTGAACCTGGGTCCTAGCCTGATGCTCTAATCTGGGGATGGATCTATTACGAAACGAATGGTATTTGGGGCCCCTTATCCCATAGGGACTCCAGAAGTAAGTTTAGTCCACATTGCTTAAAGTTTTTGAGGCTAGTAGACCCAGTTTCAGTCGCATGAAGCATAACTAATTTTTTGTGGTATATGTGTTTCAATCCCAAAGATTAAAGTCAGTAGCACAGATATTGTAATGGTGGAGTGCTGTAGTAAATGGGCTGTTCTGCTGTGGCTAATGGATTTACCCCCCCCCCCTTTTTAACAGAGGTCAAGACCAATAATAATAATAATAATAATAATAATAATAATAATAATAATTTATACCCCTCCCATCTGACTGGGTTTCCCCAGCCATGAGATGAATTAACAATAAGTACTTAAGTGCTCAGCCTGTGGGAAGTGAAGTTACAGGGAACCAGTCAGAACAGGGCCTTCTCGGTTGTGGCACCCGCCCTGTGGGACACCCTTCAGAGGTTGTGGAAATAAAGAACTTAACATTTTAGAAGACAGCTCTGAAGGCAGCCCTGTATAGGGAAGCTTTTAATGCTTGATGTTTTTAGATGATGATGATGATGATGATGATGATGATGATATTAATAAATTTTATTTATACCTCGCCCTCCCCAGCCAAGACCGGGCTCAGGGCAGCTAACACCAGGTATAAAAACGATTGAAATACAACTTAAAAACAAAATTAAAATACAACATTAAAATGCAGCCTCATTTCAGTAGAAACTCAGTAGATTCAGTAGATATGTTGTTGTTTGCCCAGAGTGACTGGGGCAATTCAGCCAGATGGGAGGGGTATTATTATTAACAACAATTTGTATACCAAAAATGTAAACAACAATTTGTATACCAAAAATGTAAACAACAATTTGGATACCAAAAATGTAAACAACAATTTGGATACCAAAAATGTAAACTCGTGAGCAACCCCATTGATGAAGGTACCATTGGTTACCCAGACCTCCTTGCTGGTTGCAAAGAGGTCTCCATGACAGATCAAGCCCCAGCCCACCCCCCGCAAACGTAGATCCACCACTGCTCTAATCACTAGGCCGCCCTGTTTTATTTTCATTCATTTAAACAGGCAGGCAGAGGTGCAACTGCGCCTGCGCCTCTTCCTCCTCCCGAGGACCAAGCAGGGCGGGGGAGCGAGCGGGGGCGGAGCCACGAGCCGCCTGCCTCGCTCTCCACCAGCAGGACTACATTTCCCGTCGGCCTCCGCGCGGGGACCTGCCAAGGAGGGCGCCTCTGATTGGTCCTCCGCAGGGGCCGCCAATAGGAAGCGAGGTGAGAGAGGCCGACAGAGTGAGGCAGAGGAAGAGGGGAAGGAAGAGGCCTCCGAGGCTGCCGCTTGTCTTTCTCCTTCTCCTCCTTCTCTTACTGGGCCCGGACTGGGAAGGGGCCGCGATGGTGCTGGAAAGCACGATGGTCTGGTGAGGAAGAGGAGGGCGCGCGGGGGCGGGGCTGGCGGGGGGGAGGGGCAGAGGCCGGTTTCCCTGAGTCACGGTGGGGCCTGAGGTAAATTGGGGGGGGGAGGGGGAGAGACAGTTGGGGTGACGTGAGGCGGGGGGGACACCCTATGTGGGGCGAGAATTATAGGGGGGGATTTTGGGGGGGAGGGAAGGGGGTCTTTAGTTGGGGAAATTAAATGGGAGGGAGAATCGAGGGGGGTCTCCTTGAGGGACTTTGGGGGAGGGGGGTCTGGTAAGGGGGAGGAGGGGGTGCGTTTGAGGTCGGGGGGGAGGCCAAATGGGAGAATGGGTGTGTTTTTTGGGGGGCATCCCCTTCATGGCTTGGGGGGCAATTTTGGGATTTAATGGGGAGAAGAGAATGGAAAGGGGGGGACTCAGGAGGGGGGTGGGAGGTGCATTTGAAGGGGGAGAATTGGGAGGGTGGGAAAGGAGGGGTGTCTCCTGGGAAGGGAGGTGCATTTGAGATAGGGGGCAGGATCCCCTTAGTGGCTTGGGGTAGAAATTTATGAGGGTGGGGAATCGAGGGGGGACTGTTTAGGAAGGGGTGGGGTGCATTTGAATTGAGGGGAATTGGGGGGGAGGGAAAATTGGGAGGGGGTTGGAAGAGGGTCTTTGTTCTGCCCAGACGCCCCCATCGTTCTGCCTGGACACTGAGGTCCAGCGCCGAGGGCCTTCTGGCGGTTCCCTCCCTGCGAGAAGCGAGGTTACAGGGAACCAGGCAGAGGGCCTTCTTGGTAGTGGCACCCGCCCTGCAGAACGCCCTCCCACCAGATGTCAAAGAGAAGAACAACTACCAGACTTTTAGAAGACATTTGAAGGCAGCTCTGTTTAGGGAAGCTTTTAATGTTTGATGGACTATTGCATTTTAATATTTTGTTGGAAGCCTCCCAGAGTGGCTGTGGAAGCCCAGCCGGATGGGTGGGTTCTGTGGGTTAAACCACAGAGCCTAGGACTTGCCGATCAGAAGGTTGGCAGTTCAAATCCCTGCGACAGGATGAGCTTCCGTTGCTCGGTCCTTGCTCCTGCCAACCCAGCAGTTCGAAAGCACGTCAAAGTGCAAGTAGATAAATAGGTACCACTCCGGCGGGAAGGTAAATGGCGTTTCCGCGCGCTGCTCTGGTTCGCCAGAAGCGGCTTAGTCATGCTGGCCACATGACCCGGAAGCTGTACGCCGGCTCCCTCGGCCAGTAAAGCGAGATGAGCGCCGCAACCCCAGAGTTGGTCACGACTGGACCTAATGGTCAGGGGTCCCTTTACCTTATTATCTGTGGGGGGGGGAGAGTTGAATGGAAGGCACTAAGTTGTGGAAACATCCCCTTGATGGGAGTCTCTGGGAGTGAAGTAGGATTGAGTGGAGCCTGCAGAAGAGTGTTGAACATGGGGACAGGTCTATGTGAAGCATGCCCCTTAATTTCATGCCCAATACAACTCTTTCTGCTTTTGTTTCGTGTTTGTTGTCATAATGTTCCGTGCAATTTTTGATAGAAAAGAGCTAGTGATACTTTATTTTAAAATTTTCAATTTGTTGCTCATTCGGATCTCCCTTTGCCCGGTGCAGCGTCGACAACAGCGAGTACATGAGGAACGGGGACTTCTTACCGACCCGTCTCCAGGCCCAGCAAGATGCAGTCAACATCGTCTGCCATTCGAAGACCCGCAGTAACCCCGAGAACAATGTGGGCCTCATCACTTTAGCCAAGTAGGTTTCGCTCAAATCACCCCATTGAAAATCGGAAGAAAGGAAGAGATCAGCAGCTTCCCATTGGGTCATCTGGTTGTCCAATGGGAGAACAGGATGCTCAAGTATTTGTTTATCTAATGTGCCCCCTCCCTTCCTTCTGAAGGAGCCTAGGGCACCAAACGTAGTCACAATGAAACTTTTTCTTTTTTTAAGCTTTCTAAATTCAGTTACGGTTGAAAATATTCTCGTATCCTGTGATGTCAGAGTTTCTAGGGACAATGCCTTTCAGCCACCAAATGTGAACAGGAATGTTTTCAGATTCCTCTTGAAAGTCAGTAATGAGGGGGTAGAAAACACACTTCACCATGGCATTCCACAAATGGCAACCCACCACCAAATAGGCCCTGTCACCATAGGTCAGTGCCAACCAGGCAGCCCCCAATGGCAACACCACCAAAGAGGCCTCCCTTTTTGCCTTTAGGGTCTCAGTTGCTTAACAGTGAACCATTGGCCTAAACAGCTATGTTGTTGAGTTGTTTAGTCGTGTCCGCCTCTTCGTGACCCCCTGGACCAGAGCACACCAGGCACTCCTGTCTTCCACTGCCTCTCGCAGTTTGGTCAAACTCATCCTGCTAGCTTCGAGAACACTGTCCCACCATCTCGTCCTCTGTCGTCCCCTTCTCCTTGTGCCCTCCATCTTTCCCAACATCAGGGTCTTTTCCAGGGAGTCTTCTCTTCTCATGAGGTGGCCAAAGTATTGGAGCCTCAGCTTCAGGATCTGTCCTTCCAGCGAGCACTCAGGGCTGATTTCCTTCAGAATGGATACGTTTGATCTTCTTGCAGTCCATGGGACTCTCATGAGTCTCCTCCAGCACCAGAATTCAAAAAACAGCTATAGGGCTCTTCTAATATTCTTTTGTTTAGCATGTTAGGCCAGCTCACGATCCGCTATAGGTCATTGTACCGCCACTTTTCTGCCTCTCTCCTTTTCTGACACCCTACTCCTCAACCTGCCCATGTGTGTATTTCTCTGTTTCAGTAACTGTGAGGTGTTGACCACCCTGACCCCCGACACAGGCCGCATCCTGTCTAAGCTGCACTCGGTCCAGCCCAAAGGGAAGATCACCTTCTGCACAGGGATCCGAGTTGCTCATGTAAGTTGCAACTTCTCTCCTTTTCCCCCAATGGCAGCCGTCAGTTGAGATATTAAACTAAAGATGAACATCCTTTCAGGGGCAGTGGAGAGGCAAGGAATCTGAAACAGCCCCATGCTAAGTTGGGCAAGTGAGGAGGGGTCTGTCCTGAGAGCGGGGTCACTGCTTGCAGGAGAACAGAGGGTGAAGAGCCCTCAGACTGCCAGACCTCTCCATTTGGCCTGTGGAGCTGTGTTGACCAAGCCTCACTCGCCTGTCTTACACCTGAAGTCATACACAACAGGGAAAGACACCTTGACAGCGAAGTTGCCTTGCATCGAGTCAGACCATTGGTCCATTAGATAGATAGATAGATAGATAGATAGATAGATAGATAGATAGATAATTTATTACGGTCGAAGACCAGCTTATAATACACACTTGGGGGTACAATCCGAGAAGGAAAACAATCAGTTAAAACAATGTACAACAATAAATTTTAAATTTATAAATGTGATAAGCATACAGGCACTTAAAACTTTAAGATATGCTCAGTATCTACTACACCGATTGGCAGTGACTCTCCGAGGTTTCAGGCAGGGAGTCCTTCCTGGAGATCCCATGGATTAAACCTGGGGATTTCTGTATGCAAAGCTCTGATCAAAGAGCTACAGCCATTCCCTTAAAAACAAAGCAAGATTCCAGTCCTCATGGTTCTGAACATATGGATGATTTAAATCGGAAATTGCCTTCTAATGAGTCAGATCATAGGCCTATCCAGATAAATATTGTCTATCTGCTGACTGGCAGTGGTATGGGAGAGGGGAAATAAAGGGTTCGTTCAAACCCAGGGATGGGGGGAGACAGGCTGGGCAGAGAGGCCTCTCCTCTCTCCATGTAACACATCTGCTTCTGTTCCAGCTGGCTTTGAAACATCGCCAGGGCAAGAACCACAAGATGCGGATCATTGCCTTTGTGGGGAGCCCTGTAGAGGATAATGAGAAAGACGTGAGTGTGTACCTGGGGCTGGGGAGACGGAGTGGGGTGGAGGGGAGGAACTCTCTCGTTTTCAAAGCACCTGGTTTTCCGGGAAGCCTCTCCCGTTCCTGGTGCCCCCACCTTGCTCTGCGCCCCTAATGGATCTCCTCTCCTCGCAGCTCGTGAAACTGGCCAAGCGGCTGAAGAAGGAGAAAGTGAATGTGGACATCATCAACTTTGGAGAGGAGGTGAGAGGCCCTCTCTGAGCCCGTGGCTCGTTGTTGTTGCATGTAGTTGCCCGCGACTCCCGGGTCAGTCCCTGACCTCTCCTTCCCGCCCACAGGAAGCCAACACCGACAAGCTGACGGCCTTCATCAACACCTTGAACGGCAAAGACGGGACGGGCTCTCACCTGGTGACGGTGCCCCCCGGGCCGAGCCTGGCTGATGCTCTCATCAGCTCCCCCATCCTCGCTGGAGAGGGAGGAGCAATGCTGGGCCTGGGAGCAAGTGACTTTGAGTTTGGCGTGGACCCCAGCGCCGACCCAGAACTGGCTCTGGTAAGCGCCAATAACAATAATAATTATTTTTATTTTTATTTACTTATACCCCGCCCATCTGGCTGGGCTTCCCCAGCCATTCTGGGCGGCTTCCAACAAAATATTAAAATACAATAGTCTATCAAACATTAAAAGCTTCTCTAAACAGGGCTGCCTTCAAGTGTCTTCTAAAAGTCTGGTAGTTGTTGTTCTCTTTGACATCTGGTGGGAGGGCGTTCCACAGGGCGGGTGCCACTACCGAGAAGGCCCTCTGCCTGGTTCCCTGTAACTTGGCTTCTCACAGGGAGGGAGCCGCCAGAAGGCCCTTGGCGCTGGACCTTATTTTCCGGGCTGAACAATGGGAACATGTTTCTATTACTTATTTCCATAAAATTTATACGTCACCTGATTGTAAAGTACTTTGAGATGGTTTTTCTTCACTAAAATTATCAGGAAAAACAGGGCGGGGGAACCAACTCTTTAAAACATTCAGAAAATATCAACAGCAAAAAGCAAGAAACAGATTAAAACACACACCAACATTGTACCTGTCTGGACATCGGCTTGTCTAAACACATTTCTCCCACCCACCCCCAAAGAATTGTGGGAACTGTAGCTTGTCCCTCGCAGAGCTACAGTTCCCAGCACCCTTTAGAAACTGCGGTTCTAGGGATACTTTTTGGGGGGCGATGCTTTGATGTGGGTGTTACCCATTCTGTGTTATGTTTGGGATATGCTCCTTGGTTTAGCAGCCCCTGTGTCTCACCTTGGTTTGTCTGTTTTGTTTTCCCTCCCAGGCGCTCCGGGTGTCCATGGAGGAGCAACGGCAGAGGCAGGAAGAGGAAGCTCGCAGGGCTGCGGCAGCATCTGCCGCAGAAGCCGGGATCCCAACCTCTGGTGCAGATGGTAAGAAAAGGGGTTTGAGCCGGGGGAATCGGGAGGCGAAGTGACCTGACTTTCCTTTCCTTCCTGTCAAGTCAAATAACTCTGAACCACCTCGGAGGCTGTGTGCAGAAAGACAGGCTGTAAATGACCAGCTTTGGGGAACCCCTGCCCCATATCCAGGCTACGGTCCCTTATGGGGCTGATATTTAGATATGTGGACTGGCTAGGCTGAGTTTCTACATTTTTAAGAAGGGGGAAGCCAGAGCATGGATTTTTCAGTCAGCTTGGAATCAAGTCCCTTCCAGGTTCATCCATGTGCCAGAGGGTTGGAAAAGAATCCGAGTTTTTCATTTAGGCAAGATGGAGGCTGTGCAGACAAGAGCAACCCAGATGATCAGGAGTCTGGGTAGCAAGCCTGATGAGGAGCGGTTGAGGGAGTTGGGTATGTGTAGCCTGGAAAAGAGGAGATGGGGTAGCCAATATTTGAAGGGCTGTCACATGGAAGAGGGAGCAAGCTTGTTTCCTCCTGCTCCAGAGGGTAAGATCTCTTGCAATACGATCTGGCACCGAATCGTCTTCCCTCAAACGTGGGTCCTCGTGTTTCCTTGTGCTCTAGATTCAGACGACGCCCTGCTCAAGATGACCATAGGCCAACAGGAATTTGGCCGAGCTGGCCTCCCCGACCTCAGCACCATGACCGAAGAAGAACAGATTGCCTACGCCATGCAGATGTCTCTCCAAGGAGCCGGTGAGTCGCAGGCGAGAAGCACCCAGCGTAGGCCCCGCCTTCGGATCAGGAACACCACCTTTGCCAGTGGGGCAGGGCAGCTGCTGAGAAGGCCTCTGGGGGCGGCTTGAGCACTTGCCCTTTGTATAGTCAGGATTATTCTCCCCCTCCTCCAAAACACTAGAACAGTCTCTCTCAGTTGTGCCCAGAAGAGAAGTATCGGCCGCAGAGGACCTTGCCCATTCCAACTCTGCATGAATTAAGTGTTCCAGCCTCATCTCCTTTTAGGGCTGTGCTCGAACAGTAGCTCCTGCAGGAACATGGGAGGCAGGTAGCAGCAGCATCCCAGGAGGCGGGGAACAATTTCTCTTGCAGACAGTAAAAAATAAAGGGTGAAGGCTGCACCCCATTTTAATTCAGGTAATAATAATAATAATTTATTATTTATACCCTGCCTATCTGGCTGGGCTTCCCCAGCCACTCTGGGCGGCTTCCAACAAAATATTAAAATACAGTAATCCATCAAATATTAAAAGCTTCCCTTAAAATGTGAATTGGTTACAAAGTTTGGGGGAACAGCTTGAAGTGTTGAGAGGGGAATGGAGTGTGGCCAGTGTTCAGACACGATAGGATCATTAGGAGGGCCAGAGGTTCCCCACCCTGAAATAACAGAGATAAAAATGGTGTGTTTTCGGGGTGAGCCGCAAGGAGACTGAATCTCTTCCCTCCCTTTAAGCCAGGCATGTCCAAAGTCCAGCCCCCGTGGCAGTTTATTTCCTGGGGTAAAATCCAAGGGAAAAGCTCAACAGTTTCAATCTTAAAAAAATGCTCAACAACTGCAATCTGAAAAAAAAGGTCAAAAACATGTTCACTTCATCAAACCTGGCCCTCTTTGAAAGACGTTTGGACACCCCTGCTTTAAGCGGAGGCTCCGTGATTGGCTCTTCATTAAGAAACCCACCTGTGGGCTTTGGTTGTCGCAGAGAAGAGGTCGCTAAGCTGTGCGTGTTTTCTCCCCTCTCAGAGTTTGGACAAGGTGAGTCGGCCGAGGTGGATATCAGCACCGATATGGACACGTCAGAACCGACAAAGGTCAGTGGCTGCAGATCCTCCCTCTTTCCCCTGTGCTGCCTCTGCCAACCCAGCACCCTCTAGATCTGAACTACAACTCCCACTCCCCCTGCTAGCACTGAGTTGTCGTCTAGAAGGGCACCCCGTTGGTGGAGGTTGGGGCTCTCCTGCCTACAGAGTTCTCCACCATCTTTTCTGCTATAAGCTATATCCAAAGTACCACTAAATCTCTTGCAAGGGCCATTGCGACCCACCTTGAGACCTCCCAGTGGAGGGCAGGTCAGAAAGGTGGCAGTGCCTCTGATGCTGATTTTTATCTGTTTCTCCCCCCCCCCCATTTTTTTATTAAATTTTCCATAATTATAATAAAATACAACGGAGAGAAAAGGGAAAAAACACACACAAGAGAAAACACATTACTAAAAAAGAAATCTTAAACACATACCCCTTGAAAACCCAATCTCTCTTACATTGCTAATTGACTTCCTCAGATCCCTCCCTTCTGAATTTCATTGTATCTGCATGTAACAGCTCTCCAATATCATTCTTAAACTAAAATTATTTCCAGCAATTAACTATCTTATTCTCTTTTCTTACTGTTCTAAATCCAACTCACTTGCAGTTAAATCCTATTTTAATCCTAGGCCTGTTTGGTGCTTTCAAGTGACTTCTAATTATTTATATTACAATATTCATGCAAATAATCCTTAAATTCTTTCCAATCTGATTTTTACCTGTTTCACGGACGTTTCCCGCGTCCAGGAAGAGGACGACTACGATGTGATGCAAGACCCCGAGTTCCTGCAGAGCGTCCTGGAGAACCTGCCGGGAGTCGACCCCAACAACGAGGCCATTCGCAACGCCATGGGCTCCCTGGCCTCGCAGGCATCCAAGGAGAACAAAGACAAGAAAGAGGAGGAGAAGAAATGATGTGGGGAGGAGGGGCAGGCCACGGGCCCTCACTGGCGCCCCCAACTCTCCTCGGCCCCGTTACACAGTCAAGAGCATCGCCGGCTCTGCATGCCCCAGTTCACCTAGCCTTCTAGCCATCAGTGTCTGTAATCTTCCCTCCGGGCTAGTTGGGGAGAGGCGGGGAGAGTCACCAGGTTATTATGGGTCAGGGTGGGTGGCGGTGGGTGGGTAGAACTTCTCTTCTTTTTTGGGTTGCGGTTTAGGGGGTAATAAAAACCTTAAATTTTCTTTGCGGCGTTGTGTTTTTCCACCGCCCGCTTCCATTAAGCTGTGGTTCGTGTATGTCAGAACGGCCGATCTCCTAACCTCCCTTTCCTTTCCGACAAAACGGCGCCGTCCCCCTCCCTGTGTGCAGGCACCTTTGTTTCCGTGCCGCGAAATCGGCGCGAAGAGGTTGAGAGACGCGTCTGCGATTGCACTGCGGCCACCGGAAAACTTCCAGCTGCCGGCGGGACAGAGAACTCGAGTTTCTGGTTTCAACAGATGCAAGGCTTTAGCACCTGTGACAAAAAAGGGGAAACTAGGAAGCAGGTGGGCTTATTATGGGTTGGAACACATTTTCCCCAAAGCTGCAGCCCTCCAGGTGTTCAAAGGATTTCCTTTTGTGCATCCTGAATCGGCTGCCTTTTGACTCAGTTTGACAGCTTGCACTGTGTGAGAGAAAAGCTTCTCTCTGCTTTTGCCACAGTTTGAACTCTGTTGCGTCTCCTCTGCCCTGCCCTTTCTTTCAAAGGCCGCAAACCTTCCTCATGGGGGGGTCACTCCACTCCCCTAGATCATTTCGGTGGCCCTTTTCTGGACCTTTAAGAGCTCTACAGTATCGTTTTTGAGGCGAGGTGATTCGAACCACACGCAGCATCCCAAGTGTATTCTGTGTGTAGATTTATATAAATATGTGATGAGTTGCGGAGTTTTTCACGGGGCTTGCAGTTTTTGTATGTATTTATTTGCACCCCTCTCTTCAGCCAAAGAGGCTTCCAGACTGTCTTACGTACATGGAGAATAAGTCAGTCCCTACCTGAAGGCTTACAATTCTAAACCATTCAACTATGAACCTCGTTACAAAAAACGGCCATCAGTTTGGATGGATTTGGATTACATGACTTAATGGGAGCTGAGGCCTTTTAGTCCTTATGGCTGAATAAATACCATAGCCATGAATGGGTTCATAAACTCCTTCCCAACAAATACTTCCCAGCAGCCAGTATCAAAATTATATCATGCGGTCTGAAAAATTGAATTTTGCCATTGGGTGCTTTTAAATGTCCTGAGTCGCTCTCCAAGGAAAATCCCTCTCCCCCCTTTTTTTAAAGGTGTTGAGCCCCAAATGTTAGCTGCTTTCATTCCTATTTAACTGAAATCTTATTTTAAGGAGTTGGGCAGCTTCCTTTGACCCCACAGGTACCAGCCGCCAATGCAAGGATGCCACGTTCTAGCTGAGCAGGGGCAAAGCCAAGGGTTCGAGGTCCTGCGAAGCCAGAAGGCAAGCAGAACCTAAGATCAGCTTCCCTTTCATAGAAAGCCGACTTACTCTGTTGCACAGGGCTCTGGCAGGAATCGTGGTCCGCAGCCGAGTGGTTAGTTAAACAAGCCAGCCTCATAACCAATGTCTGAAGTTGCCTTGTTTTGAAACTGAGCAGAGCGTAAGTCCGCATTCCTGGTTTGTGCAATGAGGGAAACTTTTAGCAGATTGCAAAAAATTTGGTCGGAACTTCCTAGAGCGCTTCAGAAACTAACCAGGATAAGTCAGTGGCCCAAGGAACCTAAGCACCCCAGAAACTTCGCCTCAGGAGACATTTGCATAAACTTTTTATATATGCATGTCCTGGAATCTTTAGTGTAAGCCAGGAACCCTGGTTTGTGAGAGAGGGAAATGTACATTTAATGCTCGGATCCAGAGGGAAGGAGTGAAGGCAATGGATTCAAATGACAAGAAATAAGATTCTGGCTAAACATCGGGGAGAATTTTCTAACAGCAAGAGCTGTTGGCAACAGTGGAACCGACTCAGAAGCTGATGGATGCTCCTCCCTTCATTGCTGGACGATGGACCAAATGAACCCCAACTCTTCAGTTCTCTGTTTCTATGAAATCAGAGCTTTGAGACACTTGTGATGAAGCAGTATATAAATAGCCTAAATGGATTAAAAAAATTAAGCTTGTTTTAATTTTACTGGAGGCCAGGGAAGTTTTCTTCAGCTGGGCAAGTGCAGAAAACTTCACCATTTTCATAGCCGATGGGTACTTCTGTTCCTGCAAACCCTCCTTAGCTGATGAGCCCAGATGTTCTGGTGAGACAGCTGTGCTTCTGCAGGAAGGACCAAAAGCAGCCAACTTGGGGACCCTCAACTGTCAAGCGGCAAATTAGCAGCGACGCAGAGCACAAGAGGTTTATGCAAATACCATGCAAATGACCAGGTAGAGGGCCACAAATTGGCAAGCGCAGGAAGATATTTAATATTTGAGATTAAGCTCTCCAGCAAAAGGGGCTGCCTGGCTGAGTGATGGAAACAAAAAGAGGGTAGATTTCTGTGTGATGCAATGATCCTTTCTCCCGCCAGAGGGCACATGCCACATTGAATAAGGGAGGATGAGCTGCCTTGTGTTGCATTTTGCTCAGATTCTCAGGAAATTTAATAGCGCAGTCTGTGCCAATGCAGAATTGTGGCTGCGTTGTCCCAAGGCTGCTCCTCAAGTTCGCCTTTTCAAAACACTCTAGCATGAAACAGACACACAAACACCCTTTCAGGGTTTTTTATCATTCTTGTTATTGCTAATGATTTGCTAAGGAGTTGCAGGGAGCGGGGGAAATCACATACAAACTTGAGCTGCAGTGAAACAGGGTCTCGGCCCCCTCCCCACATACTTTCCTATATGGGGGAAATCAATAGTGACAGGTTCAGGCGAGGTCCTTTGTCTTGGGGTTTTGCAGGGAGGAGCGAAGAGGAGATGTTGATTGCTGGTCTGCACAACTTCCCAGCTTGGTTTTAAGCAAGTCTGCTCATGGTGTGCCTTGGAGAAGCTGCAAAGAAATGGGGGAAATAAAATATTTTTAAAGAAGAGGTGGGCTCAACAAGTTCTGTCTATCAGGAAATGCATCCCCTGTTGTGTTCGTGTGCGATGCTAGACCCTGTTCTGCCAAAGGGTTCTTGTGATGTAAGCTCTCCCTTTTCCAACCAAAGGGCGCCTTTGATGCCGGAAGGCCTCTGTATGCAATCCTGCGTCTACTTTAATCATTTTTTAAATCTTGATCCAAATTCTTTTGGGTGTGTATGTGCAAACCGGCTCCCCAAACCAGGGATTAGCCCGCCTTGGACTAGAGGAACTTTTGGCAGCGTCCAAAATTCTACAAATTCTACATCGGTCGGATTTGTACTGAGAGAGATCTGGGTGTCTCTACCAGCTTTTCTCCACCTGTGGGTCTCCAGATGTTGTTGAACTCCCATCACCCCTAGCTAGCAAGGCCAGAGCTCAGGGATGATGGGAGTTGTAGTCCAACAACATCTGGGGACGCACAGGTTGAGAACCGCTGTGTGGGGGAACCTTCGGCCCTCCAGCTGTTGCCGAACTACAACTCCCATCAGCCCTAGCAAGCATTGGCCCAATGGCCAGGGTTGCTGCTGCTGCTGGGACTTATAGTTCAAAGCTTCCTCCCCGCTCCTAAATCAGATATCCAGACCTCTCTCTGTCTTCCCCCCACCCCTCTGACAGATGTACGGCTGTACAGTCCACTCCAGCGGCAGCTTTCCACCCTACTTACGTGCAAAACTGTTGACCAGGTAGGTGGGCTTATTGCTACACAGCAGGGCGGTGAGGCTGCCCAGCGATGCGGTCCCCACGATCTGTACCTCCGAGGTGATCCCCAGCGTGGCATTTTTCTGCAACAGGACGAGAAACAGCCAGCAAAAGCAGGTTTGACAACTGCTACAGTGTTTTCGCTTCATGCTCTCAATATACCGTATTTTTCGTTCTGTAAGACGCACCAGACCACAAGATGCACTTAGTTTTTGGAGGAGGAAAACAAGAAAAAAAATATTCTGAATCCCAGAAGCCAGAACAGCAAGAGGGATTGCTGTGCAGTGAAAGCAGCAATCCCTCTTGCTGTTCTGGCTTCTGGGATAGCTGCACAGCCTGCATTCGCTCCATAAGACGCACAGACATTTCCCCTTACTTTTTAGGAGGGAAAAAGTGAGTCTTACAGAGCAAAAAATACGGTAACTCAAGTTACATACAATTGCATTTTAAGGTTCTGTCTTACCGAATTTCTAATGTGTTTCCTAATACATTCTGCTGTTTTCTTACACTTCAATCCCCGCTGTGGTCTTCACATACTGGAAGTAACTTTTTATAAAAACTTGAAAAGGTTTTCAGTCTTCTTTAAAAAGGTAAAGGGACCCCTGACCATTAGGTCCAGTCGCGAACAACTCTGGGGTTGCGGTGCTCATCTCGCTTTATTGGCCGAGGGAGCCGGCGTACAGCTTCCAGGTCATGTAGCCAGCATGACGAAGCCACTTCTGGCGAACCAGAGCAGCGCATGGAAACACCGTTTACCTTCCCGCCGGAGTGGTACCTATTTATCTACTTGCACTTCATACTTTTGAACTGCTAGGTTGGCAGGAGCAGAGACTGAGCAACGGGAGCTCACCCCGTCGCGGGGATTTGAACCACCGACCTTCTGATCGGCAAGTCCTAGGCTCAGTGGTTTAGACCACAGCGCCACCCGCATCCCATCAGTCTTCTTTAAAACATTCTAAATTTGTATCTTTTATCATTGCCATCAATTTTGCCATCTCTGTGTATTCCAAGATTTTCACCATTCTTCCTCTGGGTGTGTTTTCTCTCCTCCTTCCATTTCTGTGCACAGAGAATCCTTGCTGCTGCTGTATTCCCACACACTCTCAGTCCTTTAATGGGACAGCACTGATCTCTGGAACTCCCTGCTTATTGACTTTAGTGTTTTTAACTCTGTTAGGTATACTTGTCCTTAAACTTGCTGCAAACTTCCTTCTGACTTCACAACCACAACCAGCCCTCTGAGCACCAGTGGGTGTTGTATTTGCAACTCAAGATGATACTTCATGCATCTGAAGAAGGAGACCCCAGTCCACAAGTCTTGAAGCTGGAAGCAAGACTCTTCGGACCCCCAGCCCCCGCCCAAAATACACCATGAAGGATGAGTTACCCCTCTTTTTTGCTCCTTTAGTTGGCACCTATATTAGTTAAACTGCAGTCTGTTGTCGGATGAAACAGCTCTAAGCCTGCAACCCCCACTAGGCCTATTTACCTGAGAGTAAAAACCTTTGAACAAGTGGGGCTTACTTCAGAGCAAACATGCACAGGGTCTGTGCTGTTAAATCGCTTCTAACCGGCTGGTGTCATTTGTTGGTTTATATAACAACAGTTGTATACTGGTATTTGTTCAAGGGGGAAAAAATCAGAGCAGTTTCCAGCGGTCACACATAAAACCGTACAGTTAAAACTGTATACATAAAACCAGAAATTACCGAATTATTATTAAACAAGTTTGCATACGGATAAAAATGTGTAAAGTAAAAAATGCATTTATGTATAAAATAATAAACCACTACTGATCATGTTTGCATTAATTATGTCTAAAAGAACAGTTCAAAGGCAGGGGGAACGACCCATGATTGCTTTGTTTTGAGATGCTGCATTTAATTATATGTCAGCATTTCTTTCAGAACCATGAGGACCGGAATCTTAGAATTACTTTTAAGGAAAGGGCCGCAGCTCAGCGGCAGAGCCGATTCCTCGAAAACAGACGGTCCCGGGTTCAGTTTCAGAAGATGGACCTTTGCTATAAGGCAGTTCCCTCTGTTCCTGTTCAAATCAGCCCTGTCCTCCAAAGATTGAGGACTAGGATCTTGCTTTGCTTTCAGGGCAAGTGCCATAACTCCAAGCCACACGCCCCGTGTGCCTAGAACCGCCCCCAGGACACCTGCCAATCCTCACCAAGACAGCTTGGAAATACGCCTCCAGTTCCTGGCAGGAGGGTAGCGGTTCGGACACCTCCATCTTTCGGGCCACACACCCTTCTGGCTGGCCATGGTACACCATCAAGTGCTGTGGGGGGAGAGAGGGGGTAGAGAGGTAGCATCTTGCAGAGGAAGCCCCCAAACCCCGAATCCCACACTCCCCCCTGTCCCCAGGTCTCATTTTACGGCACTCGGGTCGTTCAGCTGGCTATTGTTTCCGCTACATCTCCGATCCATTTTGCAAAGGTTATTCGTGTTCTCAGCTCTCTCTTTTTAATGGTGTTACGTTAATGTAGGCTATACATTTCAAATAAATAAAAGAGATACTCCTATGCTCTTAAGAGAACCTCAGGGAGGTTTAATTAACTCTAATGCACTTTGGATATCTTTAAACTTAGAGACCACAGCAAACTATGGCAACTTCTTAAAGAAATGGGAGTGCCTGATCACCTCATCTGTCTCCTGAGAAATCTCTATGTGGGACAAGAAGCTACAGTTAGAACTGGATATGGAACAACTGATTGGTTCAAAATTGGGAAAGGAGTACGACAAGGCTGTATATTGTCTCCCTGCTTATTTAACTTATATGCAGAATTCATCATGGAAAAGGCTGGGCTGGATGAATCCCTAGCCGGAATTAAGATCGCCGGAAGAAAGATCAACAACCTCAGATATGCAGATGACACAACCTTGATGGCAGAAAGTGAGGAGGAATTAAAGAACCTTTTAATGAGGGTGAAAGAGGAGAGCGCAAAATATGGTCTGAAGGTCAACATCAAAAAAGCAAAGATCATGGCAACTGGTCCCATCACCTCCTGGCAAATAGAAGGGGAAGAAATGGAGGCAGTGAGAGATTTGACTTTCTTGGGCTCCATGATCACTGCAGATGGTGACAGCAGCCACGAAATTAAAAGACGCCTGCTTCTTGGGAGAAAAGCAATGACAAACTTAGACAGCATCTTAAAAAGTAGAGACATCACCTTGCCAACAAAGGTCCGTATAGTAAAAGCTATGGTTTTCCCAGTAGTGATGTATGGAAGTGAAAGCTGGACCATAAAGAAGGCTGATCGCTGAAGAATGGATGCTTTTGAATTCTGGTGCTGGAGGAGACTCTTGGGAGTCCTATGGACTGCAAGAAGATCAAACCTCTCCATTCTGAAGGAAATCAGCCCTGAGTGCTCACTAGAAGGACAGATCCTGAAGCTGAGGCTCCAAGACTTTGGCCACTTCATGAGATGAGAAGACTCCCTGGAAAAGACCCTGATGTTGGGAAAGATGAAGGGCACAAGAAGAAGGGGACGACAGAGGACGAGATGGCTGGATAGTGTTATTGAGGCTACCAGCATGAGTTTGAGCAGACTGCGGGAGGCAGTGGAAGACAGGAGTGCCTGGCGTGCTCTGGTCCAGGGGGTCCCGAAGAGGCGGACACGACTAAACGACTAAACAACAACAACAAACTTAGAGAGACCTTGCAAAGCTGCTTGCCCAGACAATACTCTCTCTCTCTCTCTCTCTCTCTCTCTCTCTCTCTCTCTCTCTCTCACACACACACACACACACACACACACACACACACACACACTTAAGGGAATGGCAGTAGCTCAGTGAAAGAGCTGGCATATTTGCTTGGCATGCAAAAGGTTCCCGGTCCAATCGCCAGTATCTCCAGAAAAACCTCCCTACCTGAAGCCCTGGGCAGCTGCTGTCAGTCGTTGTAGATAGATCCACCACCAGTCTGACTCAAAGCAGCTTTCTATGTTCTTAAATCCACCTTAGTGCGGTTCAGTGACTGCTAACACACTTACTGGACAACTTAAGGAGACCCCATTGGGAGAGAAAACTGTCCCCATAGCCTCTTGCGACACTAATTCTGGCCCTACTGGCGATTCTGCAACTCACGTTTCTCAAGTCGCAGGTGATCCCTGGAGCCACGCCTTGTTCGCCCAGTTCGCTGAGCGCCAACAAGAGAGACGCTTCGTTCTGGACGTTGACTTGGGGAGGGAGGAAGCTGAAGGCGTCTCTCTGCCGAGAAAGGAAGCGGGGGGAAAAGATTGAAATGTGGCTGCCCTGGCCGAAGGTGGCGGAAGGCAGAACATGCTGAATTTAGACCACCAGGACTTCCACCGATGAAAGCAGAAGGCAGGCGCTGTCTCCATCATCGCCTGTCCTCCGTAATAATCTCTCAAAGGACCTGTTGATGGAATTCTACCATTGTACTGTTGAGAGTGTATTAACTTGTGGTCTGTGTGTGTGGTTTGGGAGCTGCACAGCCAGGGAAAAAACAATGCTGTCCAGGGTTGTAAAGACTGCGGAGAGAATAATTGGGTGCACTCTTCCCACCTTGGATCAAATCTATGCTTCCAGGTGCCATAAGAAAGCTGCAGGATAATACGCACCCCGGAAACGATCTCTTTCAGCTTCTGCCTTCTGGAAGAAGGTCCAGGGTTATAAAGACTAGGACTAGCCACCTGAGAAACAGTTTCTACCCAAATGCTATTTTGGTTTTAAACGCAGTGTAAGGTAGACTCTGTGGGAGTATACGGTGGTGCCTCTGGTTACAAACGTAATTAGTTCTGGAGGTCTGTTCTTAACCTGAAACTGCTCTTAATCTGAGGTACCACTTTAGCTAATGGGGCCTCCCTCTGCTGCTGCACCGCCGTCACACAATTGCTGTTCTCATCCTGAAGCAAAGTTCTTAACCCGAGGTACTATTTCTGGGTTAGCGGAGTCTGTAACCTGAAGCGTATGTAACCTGAGGTACCACTGTATTGTATTTAATTATAGGGTATTTTTAGGGGGTTAACCAGGCTGCAATAGCTGGGATAGCAGGCTTGTTGGCTTTTGAATGTCTGATATAGTTTTTTTTCAATTTCGTTGTTCTGTATGGGACAATGACAATAAAGATTATGGTATCGTATCGTATCGTACCTGGACGCAGTCCGCCCGCCCGAGGTAGGTGGCCAGCAAGACCCCCACGATGCTGATGCTGAGGGCTGAGACAGCGCCCACCATCAGAATCACCAGCTTGCGGTTCGAGGCGACGGGAGGCTCTGCCAGCTCAAGGCTGGAGTGGAGAGTCTGAACAAAAATTGGGGAAGGGGGTGAGGAGAGAGAGAGAAAGAAAGAAAGAGCGGGGTGATGGCATCTAGCAGCACCTGAAATCCCTTTTCTAAAATCTGTGACATGTCAGCCTGTTTCTGCATTTGCAGTCTGCACATGCTTAAGGGTGCTCTCGTCGCGCTGGAGAACCGAGCCCCGAAGATTTAAAAAAATTGGCAGGTCGATAACCGTATGCATTCCCACTCTGGGCGTTTCAACCCCACCCCCTAGCAGGGCAGCAGGCAGAAATCCCACCGGTGCAGCTTCTCTCCCCGCCACTGTGCACGGCAACCACACAAGGCTGGAAAGAGCTTCCCCTGATGGATTCCTGCCTGCTGAGCAGCGGTTAAAGGAACGGGAGACCCAATGGGGGGTTTAAAAAATGAGGTGGCCTTCCCCCCACTCACTTCTGAAGTGAACTACTTACGTAGGGTGGGCTCTTGAGGTGCAGCCCCGCCGGCCACGATTCGGGGTTCTTGTCCTCACTCACCATTTTCTCTTCCCCAACGGCAGGGCTGAACAGATCCAGACTTTGGCTTCTTCGTAGGCGTGTGAGATGCCAGCGGGAAGCTCTTATAAAGTCTCGGCTGCCTGGCACAGAGCCCTGACAAACAATAGCCCCCTCTGTGCACATCCCAGCTCCAAGCTCTCGTGGGGGCACTGAATAAATTTTTACCGCCTCTCCCCGCCTTCTGCCCCCAAATACCTGCTGCTCAGCAAGGTGCAAAGGCTTTTTCCATAGGGCTAGTTTAGTCTTAAAAGTAGAGACATCACCTTGCCAACAAAGGTCCGTATAGTAAAAGCTCTGGCTTTCCCAGTTGTGATGTATGGAAGTGAGAGCTGGACCATAAAGAAGGCTGATCACCGAAGAATGGATGCTTTTGAATTCTGGTGCTGGAGGAGACTCTTGAGAGTCCCATGGACTGCAAGAAGATCAGACCTCTCCAATCTGAAGGAAATCAGCCTTGAGTGCTCACTGGAAGGACAGATCCTGAAGCTGAGGCTCCAAGACTTTGGCCACCTCATGAGAAGAGAAGACTCCCTGGAAAAGACCCTGATGTTGGGAAAGATGGAGGGCACAAGGAGAAGGGGATGACAGAGGATGAGATGGTGGGACAGTGTTCGCGAAGCTACCAGCATGAGTTTGACCAAACTGCGGGAGGCAGTGGAAGACAGGAGGGCCTGGCGTGCTCTGGTCCAGGGGGTCACGAAGAGGCAGACACGACTAAACGACTAAACAACAACAACATAGGGCTAGTTCTGTTTCCACTTGTAGGCTGAGTGTTGCATCCAGGCAAAGTGGGAGGAGACCCCCTGAAATCAATGGCTCTAAGTTAGTCACAGAATTCTAGAGCTAGAGGGGAACCCTAAGGGACATCTAGACCAACTCCTGCAATTTCCCTCAATTTCAATGGGTCCGTTCCAAGTAGGACAAGCATTTGACATGAACCTTCATCGTATTTTACAGTTAAAAAGGATCCCTGGCTCGGATACCCAATCCCCTAGTGAGAAAGTGGGTTCACTCTGCTCATGCCCTGATAGACACGCTTCTTTTTTCATGCCTTGCTTGGACTCTAGTGTAGAGTGCAATACTGTGAATACCTTTAACCGTGAGGACGAGAATCTTAAGCCTATTTTGAAGGGGATGGCTGTATCCCTCTGTGGCAGATCACCTGCTTTGCATGCAGAACATCTCTGGTTCAATCTCTGGCATCGCGAGTTGGGGCTTGGACAACCCCCTTGCCCCAAACCCTGGAAAGCTGCTGCCAGCCAGTGAGGACAATATTGAGCTATATGGACCCCAATGGTCCGACTCAATGTAAGGCAGTCTGTCTATATGTCTCCTCTGTTCGAGTACACACATACACACGCCCCTCCATCCCTCATCCAGGCAAGCAAGAGGCATTGCAGGGGGGTTGGGCTGGATGACCTCTTGGGGGACCCCTTCCAAAGCTACAATTCTTTGCTTCTTACTTCAAGAGCACAGATTGTTGTGCTGTTTTTTTTAAAGAAATTATCTTCAATAAAGTGACAGGTGGAATTGCAACTACTGCAGCTTCCTCCCCAGCGTGGCTGCCGTGTAACAGGCCGATATTCGTCTGGTGAAGCCTCTCCCCCCTAATCCTTACATTCAGCAGGATCTGACCTCCTGCTAAATTTCCCTTTGTCTCTCCCCCACTGTCGTTCAAAAGCACGCAATAAAAGATGGCAACCTCGTGTTTTGCGGATGTTCTGATCTACACTTTAAAGGATAGTCAACCCTTTATTCCAGGAGCCCTCTGAGAGGCGGCAGAAGTCGGGGGTGACCGAGGAAAGGAGACTTCGTTCCTCCAGCCAAAAGCTTTCTGGCTTGCGGCCGACTCTCTCAGGTTCCACCACCTGACATGCCGGGAAGAAAAGGCCCTTTTGAAAGAGAGGCCGAGGCTCCCCCGATAACCTCGCTGTTGAAAACGGAGCGGACCGAGGCACAGGCGAGGCCCTGTTTTCGGGAGAAACCGCCGCATCACTCGATCGGCTCGGAAAACATCCAAGCGAAAGGCCTTGGCTCTCGGGGAGGGCGGCGGGGTGGAAAGAGACTGATTTCGGAGGTGCATAAAAGCAAGATTGTTTACAAGCTGGTGCACCCCAGTCGCAGCGAGAGGGCAGCGATGGAGAAGTGGATGGCGGGAGATGAAAATCACTTGGCTCCCCTTGGCAAGGAGGGAGGACAAAGGACAATGACTCCCAGGCTCGGAGGAAAGGGGATGGAGACGCCTTGAGGACGCTGCATGCCTTAACTTGTTGGTCACTGCCTTGAGCAGCATTGAGGTACACGGACCACCAGTGGTCTGACTCGGAAGCTTCCTATACCAGAACTGAATTAAAAAATTTAAGGTCATTTATAGGTAAAGGTAAAGGGACCCCTGACCATTAGGTCCAGTCGTGGCCGACTCTGGGGTTGCAGCGCTCATCTCGCTTTATTGGCCGAGGGAGCCGGCATACAGCTTCCGGGTCATGTGGCCAGCATGACTAAGCCGCTTCTGGCGAACAAGAGCAGCGCACGGAAATGCCGTTTACCTTCCCGCCAGAGCGGTACCTATTTATCTACTTGCACTTTGATGTGTTTTCGAACTGCTAGGTTGGCAGGAGCAGGGACCGAACAACGGGAGCTCACCCCATCACGGGGATTCGAACCGCCGACCTTGTGATCAGCAAGCCCTAGGCTCTGTGGTTTAACCCACAGGGCCACCCGCATCCCTTTTATATATAATAAATGTTCATAAATGTACCAACCAAGCACGTACATAGTATATGTGGACCACATGTTTGGAGCGGCACAGGAAGACCGCCCTGAAACCATTTTGACTCCCAAAATGACCAAATGTTTTCTCTGCAAGGAGTGCGGGGGGGAGGGAACCTTCCCATTGTCTCAGGAAATGGGTAATCACCATCTCAAATAAATGGCCAGAATACTAGGAAAGGTAATCAGATAAGGCATTATCAGATAACCTGACAAACGAGATAAACAACACACAGATTTCTGCTGTAGACCACCTTTTCTGAGAAGTGGGTATGATGTATCTGGGATGGTGGTCTTGGGTTACACCCCTTCTGTGATGTATGTTGTATGGAGGGGTGGTCTTGAGCTCCAGGGCAGGGAATTTAAAATGTCTATATAAGGGCAGGCACACCTTTGTTTTGGGTCCTCCTCCTTTCCTGTGTGTGAAGGGAGCACCCTGTTGCAACAGATCAAAAAAGATCAGGCTTACTAGCTGCTTTGCTTCTCAATATTCTCTGGTTGGCCTGTTATTTTCTCCGACCGATGGAGAACCCACAAAGGACTCTATAAGGGTTCTTACTGTTCCCCATAAGGGAATAATGGGAGATTTTGTTTACCACAGAACCATGAGGACTAGAATTTTGCTGAGTATTGTAGCTCTGTAAACTACCATTCCCAGTGTTTTTGGGGAGGGTGCTTTAAATGTACAGAGAATACGCAGTCAGAGGCTCTTCCTGTCGTATTCCTCTTGGAAAGTTCCCTAGGCAAGGACCCTGTTGTTGTTGTTGTTGAGTCGTTTAGTCGTGTCCGCCTCTTCGTGACCCCCTGGACCAGATCACGCCAGGCACTTCTGTCTTCCACTGCCTCCCGCAGTTTGGTCAAACTCATGCTGGTAGCTTCGAGAACACTGTCCCACCATCTCATCCTCTGTCGTCCCCTTCTCCTTGTGCCCTCCATTTTTCCCAACATCAGGGTCTTTTCCAGGGAGTCTTCTCTTCTCATGAGGTGGCCAAAGTCTTGGAGCCTCAGCTTCACGATCTGACCTTCTAGTGAGCACTCAGGGCTGATTTCCTTAAGAATGGAGAGGTTTGATCTTCTTGCAGTCCATGGGACTCTCCAGAGTCTCCTCCAGCACCAGAATTCAAAAGCATCAATTCTTCGGCGATCGGCCTTCTTTATGGTCCAGCTCTCACTTCCATACATCACTACTGAGAAAACCAGAGCTTTCACTACACGGACCTTTGTCGGCAAGGTGATGTCTCTGCTTTTTAAGATGCTGTCTAGGTTTGTCATTGCTTTTCTCCCAAGAAAAAATCATGGATCACTGCCTTGCCGTGGCGAAGGGGCTTGAATAACTCAGAGAAGCTGTGAGCTATGCCTTGAAGGGCCACCCAAGATGGACAGGTCATAGTGGAGAGTTTTGACCAAACGTGATCCACCTGGAGGAGGAACCGGCAAGCCACTCCAGTATCCCTGCCAAGAAAACTCCATGGACAAAGACAACAGGCAAGGACCCTAGGCGCTTTCATTGTTGCTGCGCTACAACTCCCACCGGGGACTAGCCATGCTGAACCCTGGGAGTTGTAGCAGAGCAACACATTCCAGGCTGCAGGTGTTCCTACCAAGCTTGGTAAAGGTAAAGGGACCCCTGACCATAGTCCAGTCGTGACCGACTCTGGGGTTGCGGCGCTCATCTTGCTTTATTGGCCGAGGGAGTCGGAGTACAGCTTCCGGGTCATGTGGCCAGCATGACTAAGCCGTTTCTGGCAAACCAGAGCAGCGCACGGAAACAGCTTTTACCTTCCCGCTGGAGTGGTACCTATTTATCTACTTGCACTTGACGTGCTTTCAAACTGCTAGGTTGGCAGGAGCAGGGACTGAGCAACGGGAGCTCACCCCGTCATGGGGATTCAAACCGCCGACCTGATCAGCAAGCCCTAGGCTCTGTGGTTTAACCCACAGAGCCACCCAAAACATTATTAATAGCAATTAAAAAATTAGGTTGTAATACCATTAATTAATATTAAATAACAACATGTCCTCAATGGAGCTTGCAGTTGTGAAGCTGGAAGACCAAAGCTGGAAGGTTTGATCCAGATGTTAAAAAAATTAATTTGCTAGGCCCTGTGTTCAAATTGTCCATTATTACCCAGAATCCCTTGCGCCACTCCCCCAGAATGCTTCGCTTACAGACCTTTTGGCCACTTTCCCCTCACTCCCCCAGACTCCTTTGCGCGACTCCATTTAAAGGCCACTGTCCCAGAATCCCTTGCGGCACTGTTGCTTTCCCTTCGTTCTCCCTCCTGCGAGGAGTGTTTGGACGGACGTTTGCTTTGGCCAATCCCCACTCAGATCTTCGGCGTTCCTTCACGCGTGCGGCTATTAGAGGGCTCAGTCATTATTTTGAATGACAAGAATGCGGCCCGCCTTCCAAGTAGTAGCCTACCAATAGGAAAATGAGGTGAGAAGCCTCAGGCGGGGGCAACTCATTTGAGTGACATGGGTTTCCCCCAATAAGCCTAAGCGCTGGTGGTTGGTTTGTTTGTTTTAAAAGGCACGAAGGACAGCCAATTAGAAGGTAGAGCGTGAGGCGCTAGTTCCCGCCCCCTGCAAGCCCCGCCCATCTCCTTGCCGAATAGTAATAGGTGGGAGGGTCTTGTCTGAGACGCGCCGCCTCAGCAAATGGGCACCTGCTGCCGTTTCTGTATTCCCTCAGGTGTCCAGCGAATTAAATTAAAGCCCAGCCTCCCTGAAGGCTCGCAGCCAATAGAAAGGCTTTTTTGGCGCCCAGCTGAGTGGCAAGCAGCCCTAGCCAATAGCTAGTTGGATATCTCGGAGAATGATAGATGCCTTAGCCAATAGACGTTGGCCGGTGGGAGGCTCCCCCAGCTAGCTACATCTCTCCTCCTGGCTCGGCTTGGCAAAGCACCAAGTAGAGAGCGGATGAGGAGGGCGCGAGCCACTTGAGCGGCAGGCCGCGCAGCCAGTAGGGCTGCCCGGCGAGCGGAACGCCTCCGACGAGGAACGAGTTCGGGGAAGGCGGAACGTCGCCTTTGACTGATAGCCTCTTTCGCCCAATGGCGGGCGGGGAAACCGGGAGCCTTCCTTGACCGACGTCCCGTTCGCCCAATGGAGCGCCAGGCAGCCGGGAGGTCATCCTCAGAGCGGCAAGCGGCCTCGCCAATGAGGGGACCCGGGGCCGGGCCGGAGCGGAGAAGCAGGAAGCGGCCGAGGAGGCGGAGGCCGCCCCGCAGTCGGGAGAGGGGCCTGGCGGGGAGCCTGAGGAACCGCTGGGCGAGCTGCCCCTCTCCGAGGCGGACACGACGCCGGGCCGCTCCAGGGAGCCGGAGCCGAGCAGGTAGGCCCGAAAGGCCTTCCCCATCAAGGGGGTGGGGCCTCGACAGGCCCCGCCCACCAGGCCTCGATTAAAGGGGTGGGGGCGCGGAGGGAGGTTTATGGGGGGCACCTCAAAATGGGGGGGGGCTCCTGCATTGATGGGGTCGTGGAGGAGTAATGGGGAGGAGGGGAAGGAGGAGTATCTCAGCATAAATGGATGGGGGGGTCCTCAAAATCTGGGGAAGGGGGGCAAGGGGTCCCCCCCCACCAAGGTTGCTTCTCTGGGGGTTGCAAGTGGGGGAGGGATAGGACAGGCTGGTGGTTTTCATCCCTCAGTGGATATTAGCTTAAATAAACTGGGGAGGTTCTGGTATTTTGGGGGGCATTTCAGTCCTCCTTTGAGGGGGTAGGAAATTGGGTGTGTGTGGGGGTTCCTCCTCCCTCCCTCCTGCAAAATATAGAGGAAAAGAGCAACCTCCCCAATATGGGATGGATTTGGGGGGGGGCTGAAGACTTAAGATGTGGGAAGGGGTGACCCCCCAATCAAGGTTGCTTCTCTGGGAGTTGCAAGTGGGGGAGGGATAGGACAGGCTGGTGGTTTTCATCCCTCAGTGGATATTAGCTTAAATAAACTGGGGAGGTTCTGGTATTTTGGGGGGCATTTCAGTCCTCCTTTGAGGGGGTAGGAAATTGTGTGTGTGGAGGGGGTTCCTCCTCCCTCCTGCAAAATATAGAGGAAAAGAGCAACCCCCCAATATGGGATGGATTTTTTGGGGGGGCTGAAGACTTAAAATGTGGGAAGGGGTGACCCCCCCCAACAAAGCACTCTGGGGAGGCAGTAGAGGGAAGGCAGAATAACATGGTGGTTCGCCTCCTTCAGTGCATCTCGGTGTAAATAGATCCTGGCGGGGGGAGACACCTCAAAATGGAGTGGGGCTGGTCCACTTCGGTCATGTTTTGGAAGAGGAGGAAGTGGAGAGGAGGGTGGTGTTTTCTTCTCTTTCCTGCTCACGAAAACAAACTTGGGATGGAAAGGTGCTCATCTGTTTCAATTTTGCTTTGAGAGGTCAAGCAGATTTTTGGACGGGCAGGAGGGAGATGGGTGCTGTCCCCCCACCCCACCGCAATTCCAAAAATCCATGTATCTCAACAGAAACCTGGAACTGCAAGGAGTGGGGAGGGTCTCAGATTGGAGGAAATGGGGGCATCTGAGTTCTGCTTTGAGAGGAAAGGAAGATGGGGATTCTCCCTCCTGAAAAACCTGGGGGGTGGGAGAGATCTCAAAATGGGATGGTGGGGGCTGTGCATGAAAATGATATTGAGAGCAGCGTGGGGAGATTGGTGCTCCCCTTCACACTGGCGAGGTGAGATCTAAAAGATGCAGGGGGAGAAGGGAGTCCCTGTGACAGTGTAAAAATCCAAAAATCCTAAAAAAAGAACCTCAACAACTTCAACACTAAAAAAAGCTAACCTGGAGGTAGGCTGTATGAATTGTGCATTGATTTGTAATGATTTGTTGGGTCTCTGGACCGTAATAAACATTGATTGATTGAAAAAAAGCTCAGCGGCCCTTCACTTCATCAAATCTGGCCCTCTTTGAAAAAAGTTTGGACACCACTGATATAGAGTATCTCAACATAAAAATGAAATGGGGTTGCGGGGGGCAAAATAGGGAGAAGGAGGTCTCTCAGTCCTGATTTGAAGGCATAGTAAAGGAATATGGAGGGGGGACCTGGGATTTCTGTCTCCCTGTATGTATTAAAGAAATTGAGGGGGGGTGCATAGGTTAGTGATAGACCACACGCTTTGCTTGCAGAAGGTCCCAGGATAAATAAACATTTTAGGGGAGCAGAGTAGACCTGAGAGAGCAATGCCAGATTTTAACTCCTTTAAATAAGTTAAACTGTTTTATTCCTTCTCTTCAACCCTGCCCCCCACAGCAAAACTAGAAAAAAACAACCCTGGGAGAGTAAAAGGGGGTGGAGAGCAACTTCCAGATCCCTTCTCTGCCCCCCCCCCAAAAAAAAATCACAGGAAAATTTTAATATTGCCACACACAAATATATATAAAACATATAGCTTATTGAGAGGAGTGAACAACTTCATTCTCTCAAGATTGGGGATTGGGTGAAAGAAAAAAATTTCCTCCCAAGATACACAACAGTTGTGATGGGGTGTTTTTTGGTTTTTTGAGGGGGTGAGACTTCCTTCTCCCAAGATTTCGTGGAGGTGGAAGAGAAGAAATCTTAAGAGGTTTGCCGTCACCCCTTATTGAACTGTGTATCTCACCACCAGCCAATTGATACCTAAAACCTGAAAAATAAATCAATTCCTCGCGTAAATAAATATCAGGTTGTTGTTGTTTGCCTGTTTGCGGACAGTTTGTGTTTACAGGCTGTTGAGTAAGCAGAACCCTCCCCCTCCCTCCAAACTGAAAATAAATCCTGGAGGAAAAGCAGGAAAATCTTCCCTAAATTATGGTTTTGCGCTACGTCAGGGTCTGGGGGGCCCGTGGCGCTCCAGGTGTTGTCTGTCTCCCCCAAATCCCAAAAGCTAGTAGTCTGGCCATTTCAGCAACATCTGGAGGACTGGAGATCTTCTCAAACCTCCCACTAGGTCTCTGAAATTGATGCCAATTTGGCCATCCATGTTTTTGAGTTGCGTTGAACACCATTAATTCTGTGTCCCAAATTCCCAGCGGGTTCGCGTATGCTTTAAATGGGTGCCGGTAATTTCTGCGAACCGGCATTCCTGATCAGAGCATGGGTGCTGACATTCAGGAATTGAAATGCAAACCCAACAGCAATGAAAATGGCAGGGTGGAGGGGGCTGGGAACCAAGAACCCAAAAGATAGTTAGCATGTCAGGAAGAAAGCAAGGCTCCTCCTTGAGATGCTAACTTTCTGCTTTCAGGGATTTTTTGTTAGGTGGCTTTCCATCAGCATCTTGAAATTGCACAGTCAAGGACAGGCGTTGTCACGTGGTTCTCCTTGTTTCGTATCCTGGCCTTGTTTGTTGCGTTGGCCCTGAGAGCAGATGCTATCCAGATAACGTGGATTTTTAAAGCTCCACAGGTTCCCTGTCTGTCTGCCCACTATGCTAATGTTGAGAGCCTTGAAACGCAACACCAAGCCTGCCAGTTTTTTTTTATTTTCTGTTTTCTCCCTTTAAAAATTGCACTTTTTCTGGCTTTCCTTTCCTTCCCCACTTGGGTGTCTCCGTGGAAGTTAGCAGATGGTCGAGGCTTAAGTCTCTTAAAGACAACTGGAATTTAATCGCGTGCCAGACTTCAGCTGAAGGCCACAGCAGACGGGTTTTTAATCTGAAATATTAAAACGGTTCAGGTTGGGGGTGCAGGGGCAAAGGAGGGAATGGAAAAGGTGGGTTCTAGATTGAACCACCAGGAGACAGATTTTGAGCCCTGGGCAAGACTGGGTTGTGTTGATTTGGGAGCTGTCCGATCTCAGCTGCCTCTTCCATCTCCCTTAGAGGTGTGGGGTTTAGTGGTTGGAAATAGGGGGTGGGGGTCTGCTTGCCCTAACAGCATCATATTAGGACCTCCTGATCCTTTTGATCAATCTCTGAGGGGAGTCAGTGTTCCCCATTACTTGGGTGCCTCCCAGGAGCCGTGCATTCAGCGCAGTGATTTTGTGGAACTCCCTTTAGACAGGCCCTCCTCTACCCGGTGAACCTCCGGCACTAACATAAGACTTTTAAAAATTGTGGCAGGCTTTTTAATCGAACTCTGGTTTTCATAGTTTTAACTTGTTTTGGCTTCATTGCCATGAGCCTCCTGGAGACAACGGTATTCAAGCGGGATATAAATTGTCGAAATGAATAATAAATAACTGTCTAAATCGGGGTCCGTCTACCTTGTCGGACTACAACTCCCATCATGTCTGGCCCATCATAGTCAGGGATGATGAGAATTGTAGTCCCAACAACATCTGGGGACCACAGTTGAAGATCACGGATCTGAATAATCTCCAAGTGTGCCCTTCTGCACCAGGGGTGGGAAACTGCTTTTGTGCCCCTCCGCTCAGTGTTGCTGGGACTCCCAAATCCCATTAGCCTCAGCAGCCAGCATCTCCAGAGGTGAAGGAAGTCCTGCCTGGAGATGCCACTGGGATTGAGCTCATATTCTACATGCAAGGTAGTTGCTCTCCCACAGAGCTTCTCCTGAAGGTGAAGTAAGATTTTAGTTCCCAGGGTTGTGAATGAATGGCCGGCTTTCAGTTGTACTGTAGGAAGCTGCCTTACTGCAGAAGCAGACCTTTAGTCCTTCTAGCTCCTGCTGCCTACACTGGCTGGCAGTGCCTCTCCAGGGTTTCTGGCATGGATCTTGCCCAACAATGCCAGGGCTTGAACGCGGGACATTTTACCTGAGCTAAGGCCTTCCCCTCAGGAGCTTGGCCTCAAATGCCCAGGAGCAGAAATGGGCACCCCAGGTTGTCTCCTGAGTTGCATTGATCTTTAAAACAGCCTCCTCCCCTCCGAAAACTCCTCTCCACTCCCAAAATGCCAAGGGAGAGACTAATATGACAGGATGAATCCCAACAGGTTTTGTAGCTCTTTCCAGCCGATCCCCGTGCGCTGCAAAGCTCTTGCAGAATGGCTTTCCCCGCCTCTGACTCTGCCCCTTTTTGCAGCCAGGGCTGAGGTAGGCACAGCGGCCTCCTTGCCAGGCCTCCGTCCCAGGCCTTGTTTGTTGTTTTTTGTCCATTCCCCAAGCCTCGCCTGGCGTGTTGCGTCTTGCTTCGCGAGCTGAGGAGATGAAAAAAGCTGGGCTCGTCCGTCCATCGCTGCCTCCCGGGCCGGGCGATCGGTGTTGGTTGTGTGTTTAAATCCTTTTTTAAAAAAGGTGGAGGGGAGAGAGAGGAAAACCTATTTCCATTGTTGGCATGTTTACCCTTCCCTCTGGAGTAAGCTTGGTGGTAGTGTACCTGCTTGGATTGCAGAAGGACTCGGGCTCAATCCCCAAAGGCGTCTGCAGGCTGGGCTGGAAGAGACTCCCTGCTTGAAATCCTGGGGACCCACTGCCAGTCAGTGTAGACTATACTGGGCTAGGTCTGACTCAGTAAAAGGCAGCTTCATGTGTCCCTGTTTAAACAAGTCCTTTGTTCAGAACCACGAGGACTGGAAGCTTACTGGAATCTTTGGGGAAGGACAGTAGCACAGTGATGGAGCACTGGCCTTTGCTTGCAGAAGTTCCAGTCCCTGAAGGCATTTCCAAGGAGGGCTGGGGAGAGACTTCCTGCCAGAAACCCTCAAGAGCTGCTGCCAGTCAGTGTAGACACCTCTGAGCTAAGTGGGCCAATGGTCTGATGTGGTCTGAGGCAGCTGCCTGTGTGGTTTTATTGCACATGTGTAGGTAAAGGTAAAGGGACCCCTGACCATTAGGTCCAGTCGTGGCCAACTCTGGGGTTGCAGCGCTCATCTCGCTTTACTGGCCGAGGGAGCCGGCGTACAGCTTCTGGGTCATTTGGTCAGCATGACTAAGCCGCTTCTGGCAAACCAGAGCAGCGCACGGAAACGCCGTTTACCTTCCCGCTGGAGTGGTACCTATTTATCTACTTGCACTTGACATGCTTTCGAACTGCTAGGTTGGCAGGAGCAGGGACCGAGCAACGGGAGCTCACCCCGTCGCGGGGATTCGAACCACCGACCTTCTGAGCGGCAAGTCCTAGGCTTTGTGGTTTAACCCGCGTCCCGCATACGTGTAACCTGAGTGCAAACAACTGCAGCAACAGCAACGACAAAAGGGCATTAGGTCTCTGCCCATAAGGAGCTTACAGTCAGAATGAACAAGGGGGGGGGATTTTTATCGGCCTCATATAGGGAGTGAAGGAGGGGGGAAATTGGAGTCTCTGGGGAACCACTGTGGTCTGCCTTTCTCCTGGGCCTTGGGCCAGCTGCTACATACCCTTCATGCTCAGCACCAGAGCCCCACTGCGCACATGCGCCCCGCGGGAGTTGGGGCCCATGCTGTGCAGCTGTTCCTAGCAGGTGGGGGGGAAGCAACAGGCAGTGGAGGGCAGGCCACACAAAGCCTTCCCTTTCCCCAACAAACTCAAAAGGCCGAAAGGAAGCCTTGTTAGAAGCTGCCTTCTGGATATATATTGCATTCTCTGCCCCCCCTTCATTCATATATTGCATTCTAAGCCCCCCCCCCTTCATTCAGGAGAAGAATGGAAGCTAATTTGCGATGACAATGCTTCCTTTTGGGTGGGTAGTTGTCCCGCATTTAACCCAACAATGCCTGCATTTAAACTTAAAATATTTAAGAGGAGGTCCCGCTATCGGAGGCGATGGCTTGGAAGAATACCCCTTTCCTTTCACAGCCCCTGATTTTTTAGATGCTGATTTTCCTTGATAGGTCTTTAGATATCCTGCTGGAATCTCAAATGCCTGGGCCTGGTGGGTTCTTTTCTGCATTAACCCCCCCCCCCAGGTAGCGTCTGAAAAGGGAGGTGGCTAGATTTCTCTCTCTCTCTCTCTCTCTCTCTCTCTCTCTCTCTCTCTCTCACACACACACACACACACAGACAGACAGACAGACACACCCCACATGTGTGCGCACACTCTTAACATTACTTTGATTTCTTTTGTTTATTGTTGTTGGAACAGAGGTCTTGCCCCTGTGTCAGTCGCTTGCTATTAATCTAAACTTGTTCTGATTTTGCAGTGTGCTCAGAACATCCAAAAAGTGCATGTATTTGTGTGTGCATGAAAAGGTCACTGTGAATGATTGCAGCCTTTCTCAACCTGTGGGTCCCCGGATGTTGTTGAACTACAACTCCCATCACCCCTAGCTAGCAAGACCAGGGCTCAGGGATGATGGGAGTTGTAGTCCAACAACATCTGGGGACCCACAGGTTGAGAACCACTGGATTACAGGATTGTTCAGCCTTCCAAGGCAACAGGAAGAATGACCTAGCCCCGGCACCCTCCAGATGTCTTGGACTACAACTCCCACCAGCCCCCTGCTGCCTGGGACTGATGGGAGTTTTCGCCCCTAACATAGAGGCCCAGTGTGTGACATAGTGGTTAGAGTCTAGGGAACTGGGAGAGACCAGGGTTCGAACCCCCACTCAGCCACGAAACACACTGTGTGTAGCCTTGGACCAGTCATTAACTCTCAGCCCAACCTACCTCACAGGGTAGTTGTGGCGATCACTCGTGATCGAGTCAGATTGTCTTCCGTGAACACAGTTTTAGCAGTGTGTCCATAAGTGACTGTGGAGGCTAATTCTGGATCCACATGTCCTTCCACAGTGAGGACATAGGTTTCCGGGCAGGAGTTGATCACAGTGAGGGTTTGCCAAATGTGCCTTTATCTCAGCTCGTTTCACCCTTACATTTGTGCTTCTTCAAAGTCCATGACACCTAGGATCGATCACAGCTGTGTGATCTTGTACTAATTGCAGGATAAACATATTTTTTAAAAATAGATTAAGTTCTGCAGTGGGAATCAGGCCCCCTCTGGCTGTTTAATGATGAGTTAGCCTGGCTTTTTAATTTGCTGAATGATAACAGTGAGGTTTGAAGAGAATTAGTCTACTTCCAGTGCCTGGACTAGAGGTGCTTTCTGGAGATATTGAAGGAACTATAAAGGGATTTTGAAACTGGGATAAAAGCCACCAGCCCTTGTTAAAAGAGAAGATGTCTGCTCTCATTCCCTTTTGCAGTAACGCACCAGGTAGTTTGGAACAGGTGCTCTGAGCTCAGGCTTCCAAGGTAGGTTAAAAATAATGAGAATAAAAGGTTTCTTTGGCTATGTTAGAAGCAAGAGGAACAAGCAAGCGGTAGGTCCTCTGCATGGAAAAGACAGAAAAATGCTACTGGGTTGCAGAGAGAAGGCAGAACTGCTCAATGCCTTCTTTGCCGCTGTCTTTACCCAAAAGAAAATAATGCCCAACGTGGTAAAAATAAAATAAACAATGCAAAGGAGGAGGGGGAGCCCAAACTCATTTCTTTCTTTTTTTGATAGAGTTACAAGCTTGGTGGATCAGGGGGATGCTGTGGACGTAGTATATCTTGATTTCAGTAAGGCTTTTTATGAAGTCTGCCATAATATAGCTAGAAAAATGTGGGCTGGATGAGGTAACTGTTAGGTGGATTTGTAGCTGGCTAACTGAACCCAAAGAGTGCTCACAAATGGTTCCCCATCATCCTGGAAAAAAATGATGAGTGGGGTGCCACAGTGTTCTGTCCTGGGCCTGTTGGTGTTCAATGATGTCTTTATAAATGACTTGGGCAAAGGAATTGAGTGGATGTTCATCTAGTTTGCAGCTGACTCCAAACTGGGACGGGTAGCTTATGTTGCAGAAGACAGAATCTGGATTCAAAATTACTTTCATAGATTGGAGAAGTAGGCTAAAACTAGCAAAATGAATTTCAATACAGTGGACGCTCGGGTTGCGAACGTGATCCGTGCGGGAGGCACGTTCGCAACCCGCAGCACCATGTCTGCGCAAGCACGGGTTGCGATTTGGTGCTTCTGCACATGCACAACTGCCGAAACCCAGAAGTAACCCATTCTGATACTTCCGGGTTTCAGCGCGTCTGTAACCCGAAGAAACGCAACCTGAAGCGTCTGTAACCCGAGGTATGACTGTAGTGACAAATGTTAGGTCCTGCACTTAGACAGAAATAACAGCTGCACAAATATAAGATGGGGGGCAACTAGCTTGCCAGTAGTACAAATACAAAAGTTACCTTTGTGTGTGCACAGACTCGCATACCACCATCCAGGAATTGTCAGAATCTAAAGATCCAGTCCAGCTATGAATATTATTTTCACAACAACCCTGTAGGTAGGTTAAGCTGAAGGAGAGTGGCCTGAATTTCTTGGCCGTTGCCTGAGGCAGATTACTAACTTACTCTTTAAGGTTTTTTTGGGGGGGGGCATGGAGTCAGACTTTGTGTACAAGTGTCCTAGTTTTGTACAACTGTGTTCAAAACTATTAATATTACACCAGCCTTGAAAGGCAGGGCAGCCCTGATTCTTCTTTCCCACCCCCCATTCCTCACAAGGGGGCTCACTGAATTATTTTGGGGGGGGGGCGAGGTGATGTAATCTTTTTATATATATATACATTTTTATTGGTTTTTTAACATATCAGTTCCAACAGTCAAATAACATAACTTTCATCTTATACAATGTTTTAGACTTCCGTCAACACCTCCGATGATTTTCCGTTCTTTATCACTTATTCTGCATATCTTAATTTCTCTATTACTCTTAATTATCGTTAACTAATAGTTCTTCTCGTAGTCTTTCTTGCAATATTTAGAATAGCCCACCTTGCAAACCTACTAGCGTAATCTGTTCATCACAATTACTTTGCAAATAATTCATATGTTCACTCCAGTCTTCTAAGAATCTCTGGCCCCACAGGTTTCGAATCCGATGTAATCTATGACTATGCAAATGCTAGACTGGAATGCACGTATTTCACCTTTCTCAAAGGAAGGTTTCACCAGGCTGCCTCATTTTCCTCTGCTGTGTTTGGGCAACCTTTCCTAAACCCGCCTTTATTTTGGTCCTGAGGTTCAGAGGGTCTGCACCTGCCACTGGCTCAGGTCCCCCAAACACACCTCTCCTGACTGTTGCTGCTGTGTGCCCCTCCACACAGCCCAGAGGCAAAACCGGGTGTGGCAGTGGGCCTTGGCCTAAAACACTTCATTTTCTTGGAGGCCCAGTCCTGGTGGGCAAAACCACCAAATGCTTCTGAATGACTCTTGCTGCAAATCACAGGAGAGGAGATTTGCACTCGGGTCCTTGCGGGCTTGCAACCCGGTTGACCACTGCGGGAACAGGATGCTATCCTAGATGGGCTCCCTCTGGCCCGATCCAACAAGGCTATTTGTGTAGAACCTCCAGGTTCAAGGGCAGTCTATCTTAGTTTCATCGGGGCATTTGGCCGCTGTGAAAACAGGATGCTATCCTAGATAGGTCCCCTCTGGCCTGATCCAACAAGGCTATTTGTGTGGAACCTCCAGGTCCAAGGGCAGTCTATCTTAGGTTCCTCGGGGCATTTGGCCGCTGTGAAAACAGGGTGCTGGGATAGAAAGGGCCCCCTTTGGCTGGATCCAGCAACCAGGCCCTTCTGTTAACGCTAGTTGCTGACCAGGGCTTGAGGGCGGCGGCTGTGATTGCTGCCTCCCCCCTTCCTCAGTGAATTGTGCAGACCTGCAAGGCTTTTTCCTCCCTCCCTCTGCAAAGGTAGCTAAATCTATGCCAAATTTCTCGGCTTCCGGCCTGGCCGCATGGCGGGAGCCCTACCTGCTAGTTGCAGAGCGCGGCTGGCAGAGGAGGAGGGGAATGTGCCGTGGCAAAGGTAGGCCTGGCGCCTGCTCCCTTGCTCAGCTCCCATGGGAATTTGGTGCTTGTTTTGCTCGATCTCGCCCCCCCCCCCCGCCGGCATCCCTCCCATCGCAGCTGTCCCTGTCGAGCCCTGACCTCATGAGCTCACGCTGGGAAGCCGAACCCAGCGGCCTGCCCCCTTGCGCTGAGAAGCAGCCGCAGGCTCCCCTGCCCGTCGGTCGCCAGAAACCGGAGGCCCACGTCCGCCCCCTTTCCCCCCCTCTCCGTTCCTGCTTGATTCCTTTTCTCCCTCGGCTCCTCCGCCCCACTGCTCCGGGAAAACCTCCGTAAGGTTAGTGCTGCCTTTTTAACAGGTTCCTCCTGCTCTGCCACTTGACCAGAGAGGAACCACCAAACACGCCCTTTCTCTCTTCCCCCTCCTCACCGCCAATTCCCAGGTGCTCCTTGGGAGCTTCGCAGGGTGGGGAACGCCAAGCAGATCTTCCCATTACTCTCCCCCACCAGCCTCTGGTGGGGCGGAGGAGTATCTGCCCCACATACTCCTTAGGGCCTTTCTTGCTTTTCCCCCTATTGCAGCGAGAAGTTTTTAGTGCTGCTTAACGTTGCCTGGCCCGGTGTTGTGTCCGTGTGCTGATGAAACCTGAGTGTGCATTGGAAACTAGACCTAAATAGAGACCTCCTTCCAGCCGGCATCCTGTTTGAAACAGCGACTGCAGTGCATTCAAAGCACCCTTTGCAAACTACAGTTCCCAGGCTTCTTTGGGCGAAGCCATGTGCTTCAAGTGACCTGTAAATGTGTGGTGGATGCACAGCCAGGGACCACTCCCCTACACTTAAAAAACCCATAGGTGTGGCTTCAGGCAGGCCGTCCTCTGCTTCTTTCTAGAATCTGGTTTTTTGAGGTACAGTCATAGCTTGGGTTACAGACGCTTTGGGTTGCGTGATTTCGGGTTGCGCACCATGCCGAACCCAGAAGTACTGGAACAGGTTACTTCCGGGTTTTGGCACATGCGCAGAAGCGCCAACCCGCACATGTGCAGACGGGGCGCTGCGGGTTGCGAACTTGTTTCCCACACTGATTGCAACCCGAGCGTCCACTGTATACTGTTACTAAACATGGGGGCTCCATTTTGCTATACTGCCTGCTGATAGGTCTGCTCTCGCCCCCAAGTTCAGACTTAATTCTTCTTTTTTTAAAAGGTGCCATTTTGAAAAGGAGCACTGTCCGGCGCTTAAGGTGTGTTCAGTGCTTTTGGGAAGGTAAGACTGATAACCCACAAGCTAGATGCTTAGAGATGGATATTTGGGGGCAATGATAAGGTCCAGGCCTCTCCCCAGGACTATATCATCGGAGAACTAGGGTGGTAGAGAACAAATGTTCGCCCAAGTTTAAATTTCTCTTTTTAGACCCGCACCTTGTACTGACATGCTCACTTTTCACCAAGGGTTTGCGAAGAACCATTGGCTCATGAACCGCCCCTCTTTACCTGGCGTCTTCAACGTGGCATAATCTCTAGGGATCTGTACCACGTTACTTTATTTAATTTATTAATTCAGTTTCTATACCACCCTTCATCCTAGGATCACAGGGCGGTTTACAATAGAAAAACACAAAAATACATAACGCAGTAACAAACAAAAACAATACACCCCCCTCCCTAGTTAAAAAGGCCATAGATTTTTTTTAAATTAAATTTCTATACCATACTTTTCTGACGGTGCAGGATGCATGGCCTTTAGCTGTACTGAGTTGTGTGTTGTTGGTGGGGACACAATTTATGTTTTTCTTTTGCGAGTGCTGGCTGGCAGTTCTAGGTTGGGGTATGTCAGAAAGGGATCTTGGAGGGGGAGATTTATGATGTGCTGCTCTTTATAACTCATCTCCCTCTCGCTTCTCTCAAAGACCCCATCAAATGCTGGATATTCAAACGTTACCTTTAGCCCTGCATCATAGAATTGTTGGGTTGGGAGGGACAGAGAGGGCGTCATTATCATCAAGCAGTCTTCGTGTTTGTGTGAATCTTGAACCTTCTTGCATTTTTTTTTTTTAATGACAGCATCAGGGTCAGCTAGGGTTGCCTCCTTTTATTTCCCCCTTCCTGGCAGAGTTACAGCTATGTAACAGAAATTCACCATGAGCGGCTTTTCCCAATGCAGAAGAGTTGCAAAGAGGGGTGAGCTTCACCTGTTGGATTGTCTCCCTAGGGATGCTCACATTCAGTGAGTGTGCCTGCATACCAAGGAGTTGACCGGCATACTCGTACAGTGATTCGCATGCAATGCTCTGTAAGTCGAAATAATTTTTTTTAAAAAATTGTCCAGTAGCACCATAGAGACCAACTAAGTTTGTTCTGGGTACAGCCATACCTCTTGTTACGTTTGCTTCATGATACGTTTTTTTCAGGTTGCGTCCTGCGGCAACCCAGAAGTACCGGAAAGGGTTACTTCCGTGTTTCGCCACTTGCACATGCACAGACGCACA
This sequence comes from Podarcis filfolensis, assembly GCF_964270895.1. Taxonomy (NCBI): domain Eukaryota; kingdom Metazoa; phylum Chordata; class Lepidosauria; order Squamata; family Lacertidae; genus Podarcis; species Podarcis filfolensis. Next base: position 4,335,604 of record NC_139620.1, read on the forward strand.
AAATGACGTCATGCGCAGAAGCGACAAATCGTGACCCGTGCGTGCGCAGACACGGGTTGCGTTCCTTTCAGGTTGCGAACGGGGCTCCGGAACGGAGCCACTATATAATATTCACTATATATATTCGCAACCACTATATAAGCTTTCGTGTGCATGTGTAGCTGTGCACGCAGTAAGCGCATGCAAAGACTTGTCCCTGTGTTCGGTGTCATGTGTGAACAAACCTGTGTCACAGAGCTGGGGGGAGACTACCCTCATGCTCAGTAAAACAGGTTGCCTGGAAGTGCCCCCAAATCACCCCTGGCCTATTTCTCAGGCAGCAAAACATTTTGTTTAAAAGAAGGGCTTGCTTTAAAACCATTTAGACAGGCTGAAATAGCGGAGGGTGGCCAGGGAGCGGGAGGGCGGCCATCTTTTTTCCCTTCAGCCTTCTTCCCCTCGACACTTTTAACAGCAGCCTGACTTGCTGCAACGTAACCCACTGAAGAAGCCTTTCCTCCCCCATTTCTGCCCAGAGGAAGCTTCCCCTGCCATGCCGGCGGCAAGCCAACGCGAGGGGAGAGGCTTCCTACTCCGGGGCCTGGTCTGGGCCTTGCCCTAGGCCTCCCGGCCCCTTTCATTGTGAGCCACGCTCTCCTGGCCTGGGACAACAGGAGACGCGGCCGTCCGCCTCTTGTGAAAGCCTTTCCCTCCCCTTCCTTCTCCCCCTCAGAAGCTGATCCCTTCGTGTCACGTAGTTGTTGGCAAAGCAGCCGCTTCAGTTGGCCTCCATGACAGACGGGTCTGGGGGGCCCAGGAGGCCATTTCCCCAGTTCATGCCCAGGGAAAGCTTTGTCTGACAGAAAAATTGAGCCTATATCTCCTCTCCCTTCAGAAGTAAAACATACGTGCAGGAAAATCTCTCTTGTCAGTCAGGAAAAGAAAAGGAAAAGCTGTCTCCCCCCCACCACCTTTTCTCTCTCTTCAAAACAGCCGTTTCTTGAAATGACCCCTCAAATTGGAGAAAACCAGAAACTAAAATAAAATTTTAAAAAAGGGCTTCAGCAAAAATGCCACCTCTCTGGCCACCTGGCTTGAGAAAGATTTCCTCAGTGTCTTAGTCGCTGAAGCACGGAACAGAAGAGGTTTTTTTTAAAAAAATAATATTTATTGGCTTGTTTATTCGCCGAAGCAATATCTCGGTCCCCACCAAAGCGTGAAGCAAAATAGGCTTTTGTGATTCATTTCTTTGTTGGCTTGCTTTTTTGCCGAGGTTGCTATCAGGTTGAGCAAACCCGTCTCCATCTTGAATTCCTGGCTTTTTTCTCCGAGGTTTCTGTCTGTGGTTTTTGTCAGCAACCGTATCTTGCTTCAATAACACATCTTCAGGCGTGGGGGAGCCAAGGACTTGGGAGACGGGGGTTCAAATCCCCATTTGGCTATGGCCAAGTTGCCATCTCTACCTCCCAGGATTGTTGTACGATTTAAAAAAGGAGTGGGCAACCGTGTGCACCACCTCCAGAGGAAAGGTGGCATAGAAATGTAAATGCAAAAATAAACAAGTCCTTGTTCACTCCATAACACAGACCTTGCCAGCCCCTCAGGGCCTGCCCCATTCATTCCCTTTGAAAGCAAAATACTCTCCCTCTTGAAAGCAGAACCGTTGTCACGTCACCAGAGTTAATGGTTTACTGTGGAAGCTGAGATCTATTCTTTGCTCTTCCCTAGCCGGTGGGAGCAGCAACAAGTTTAAACCGGCCATCATGCCATGTTTTGCCCCAAATAAGCCACATTTGGTAAGCCATAATAAGCAAACCAAGGGACGCGGGTGGCGCTGTGGGTTAAACCACAGAACCTAGGACTTGCTGATCAGAAGGTCGGCGGTTCGAATCCCCGCGATGGGGTGAGCTCTTGTTGCTCGGTCCCTGCTCCTGCCAACCTAGCAGTTTGAAAGCACGTCAAAGTGCAAGTAGATAAATAGGTATTGCTCCAGCGGGAAGGTAAATGGCGTTTACATGCGCTGCTCTGGTTTGCCAGAAGCGGCATAGTCCTGCTGGCCACATGACCCAGAAGCTGTATGCCGGCTCTCTCGGCCAGGAAAGCGAGATGAGTGCTGCAACCCCAGAGTCAGCAACGACTGGACCTAATGGTCAGGGGTCCCTTTACCTTAATAAGCAATAAAATACCTTAATAAGCAATAAAAACCGCTTCACATCACGGTTTGTTTTGAATGAAGCAAACCATGGCACGCATTACGCGTGAGTTCTGCCTCTGAAACTTGCCCGCTTGCCATTTTTTTAAATGTGTGCGTCTTTCCACACGCCGAAAGGTTCATGTCCAAGCGCGCAGCTTTTTCCTTTTAATTAGTTTTAGTTTCTTCAATGCCACACTCAAGGATGTCCCTGCACAAGGGTGACTTTTGCCAAACTTGATAACAGCCACATGAGACAGGACAGGCGTCACTGTGACTTGGCTCAACGGAACATGCGCAGATAATAAGAAAGCAGATTTCGTGTTTCTTTGCGTAGGAAGTTTGAAAGCTGGGAGTACCTGAAGCTCAGTGATTTTTGCTTATCTGCCTGTTGTACTTTTTGTAATTAATATATCCTGCATAGTTACTGAAAACAGGCAGCTCAGAGCCATTTATGTGGTTCTTCCGGCGGTATCCCATCCAGGCCTAAACCGATGCATACTTAGCTATTTCTTATTACATCTACTACTGTTATTATTTATTACATTTATCAGTTGTTTTATGCAAAGAAAAATTCTCAAAACGACTTGACCAAGATAAAATGCAACCCATAAAAGCATTTTAAAACCAGAAAATTTAAAATCAGTGGGCAAAATACATAAAACGCTCAAACAGTGGCATATTAATGGCAAGTTCTACCTTACCCTACTATAGGAGGCAATTTAATTACAGCTTAGAGTAGGCGGTGCATTTTGGAGTAACCAGAACATTCACTGGGTTGTCCCAAAACTTCTTAATTTTTTTATAAAAAAACAGCTCTTCAGCCAGAAAAAACTTACTATAGTAGTTTACAAATCACTAAAAACAACAACCACACAACAATGTGAAGACAGTCCCTCCCTCAGGCTCACAGTCTGAAAAAAGTCACAGCACAAAAGGAAAAGTGGATTGGGTGGGAGGAGGAAATAAGCTCAGGCGCAAGTTTAGTTACAAGTCATTATAGTGACCAACTGGGATGGAAAAAGTTAAAGGGGAAGAGGCGCCAAATGTTGCTGAGCCAATGGAGTGACTCAGTGTCCCCATCTAGCTAGCATTGTGTGTTTCCCAGGACCATACTTGCCTGGGAACTGGCCACTTCATGTGTTCGGGTGGGTTACAAAGTGGTGGGGAATGTTTAAATTGTCCCATTTTGTGTATGGGGAGCCTTGTCATAGGTAAAGATGTAAAGACCTTGCCGGCGGGGTGGGGTACACATTTGAATGGAGGATTTCCCCCCAAGCCTTTTTCCTTTTGGAGAAATTGATATTCTTTCGGCTTATGGAATATTTTCTTTTAGAGCAGTGTTTCCCAAACATGGGTCTCCAGCTGTTTTTGGACTACAGCTCCCATCATCCCTAGCTAGCAGGACCAGTGGTCAGGGATTATAGGAATTGTAGGCCATAATATTGAAATGGCTGCATAGGTGAAGTTGTGGGATGTAGACCTAAAGTTTGCAGCGTATTATACGCTGAAAGAAAACTACATGAAAATGTACGGATGGTATTTAACTCCTAGTAGATTGGCAAAAATGAATAAATCAAAATCAAACACATGCTAGAAATGTAAAGAAAAAGAAGGTACTTCCTACCATATGTGGTGTTACTATAAGAAAGTAAAAGCTTTATGGGGAATTATTTATAAGGAATTGGAGAAAATGTTTTAAGATCTTTTTAAAAAAAAAAAAAAATAATCAACCAGAAGTTTTTCTTCTAGGGGTTCTAGATACTGAGATCCCAAAAGACCAAAAAAAATTGTTTATGTATGCTACAACTGCAGCTAGAATGGTTTTTGCCCAGAGATGGAAAGAAGATGTAGTAGCAATCAAGGAAGAGTGGCTAATTAAATTAATGGATTATGCCGAAATGGTAAGATCAATGGGTGTAATTAGAAACCAAGAAGAAGAAGAAGATTTTAAAGATTGGAGGAAATTTGTGGAATATTTGAAAAACACATGTATGCAAAGAAGCTCATTAGCAGGGTTAATATAAAACAAGCAGTTAAATATTTTTTTAAGAGGAACTAAATAATAACTTAAAGATGGAGTAATGTGGAAAATGCAGTATGAAAACTTAAAGTAAAAAGAAACCACAAAAAGGGGGGAGAAGTCAATTATATGTGTATTATAAATATATATATTTTTAAAGGAATTGTAGTTCAAAAACAGCTGGAGACCCAAGTTTGGAAAATATTGTTTTAGACAATACTACTGAGCTAGATAGTCTATGAACATGAGAGCTACCTGTCTTTCTATGAAAGGGCAACTGTTTTCCTTTCCCTCCTTGCCTTCCAGAGCTTTCTGAATCCTTCGCCATGGGCGACATGAAAACCCCAGACTTTGACGACCTCCTGGCGGCTTTTGACATTCCCGACATCGACACCAACGAGGCCATCCACGAGGAGGCGGAGGCACACATCAAGCCCATCCCTGTGGAGGCGGTGGTCCCCGAACACGTCCTCCCTCATGCCGACATCACCACGGTCAGCGTCATAGTGAAGAACACCGTCTGCCCCGAGCAGCTGGAGCCCGTGGACGGACGCGTCAAAGACAGCCACGTCGTCGGGCCGCGCCTGCTGCAGAACGGCTTCTCTGCCCCCGAGGCGCTCCATTCCTCCCCCACGCGCCCCACAGAAGGGGTGTCCACCACCAACGGAGAGTGTTGGACCCCCAAAGAAAAGGGGGCCAAAAGCCTGGACATCTTTTCCCACTTCAGCCCCGACCCTCCTGAGGACAGTGAGGCTAACCTCATTGACCAGCCGCGAGAATGCAAGCCCAAGGAGAAGGGGCCCCTCTCCCCGCCCCACGTGCTTCCTTCGGTCCCCCCGCTGGCCTGCCACGAGCTGTCGGCAGGGGAGGCCGCAGGGCCCCTCCCTCCAACATTCCCACAGTCCTTTGAAGGATGCCCAGCCGGTGGAGGTGTGGGTCTCCCTCCAACCCCTGCTGCTCCCCCGGTGCCCCCAGCCATCAAACAGGAGTCCGATTGCGAGACGCCCTGCCAGGGGGCCAGTCCACTGGGCCGCCCGAAGCCCAGTTCTATTTGCTACCCTACAGACGGTTCCCCCATAGCACCCTGGCCGGGCTCAGACGCAAACCTCTGCGTCGGCTCCCACGGCACCCCAGAGGTCAAGCACTCTCCCTCCAGCCCCAGGGACTCACTCTTCAAAAGCTCTCCACCGGAGGCAGAAGCAAGCCCCGGGCCCTCCACCTCCCCAAAACATTCCAGCGTCGGGACCCTGAAGGAGGAGCCCATCGAGAAGCCTGTGCAGTGCCTGCCGGATGCGTCCAGCGAGGAAGAGGACGAGGACGAGAGTGCTGGTTCCCCCTCGTCCAATTCTTCGCGGCCCCTGAAAGTGAGGATCAAGACCATCAAGACTCCCACCGGAAGCATCACAAGGACGGTCACCAGGGTCTCCTCCGACACGGAGCCGGGAGCCGCCAAGCCGCCTTCGGACCACGACTCGCAAGAGGCCACTCCCGCCGAGGACGCCGTGCCCCCCGCCTCTGCGGAAAAGGAAGAAGGGGCTGCGGGGCCTCCCAGCCCCAAAACGGTGGCCGCCAGCCCCGCGAAGGTTGTGGAGGGGCCCAAAGTGGTCAGCGTGCAGCTGGGGGACGGGACCAAGATCAAAGGGACGGTGCTGCCCGTCTCCACCATCCAGAACGCCAGCAGCGCCATGCTGATGGCCGCCAGCGTGGCCCAGCAGAAGGCAGTGGTGCTGCCCAGCAAGGCCATGGCCAAGAACATCGTCAGCCTGGTGCCGCAGGCCCTCCCCAAGGCTGGCGTGGTGGCGGCAGCGGCCCAGGCGGGCGGCGCCAGCCAGAAGGTCAACGGCACCACGGTGGTGGTGATGCAGCAGTCGCAGAAGTCCTCGCCCACCGTGGCCGGCACGGTCATCTCCCGCAGCCAGTCCAGCCTGGTGGAGGCCTTCAACAAGATCCTGAACAGCAAGAACCTGCTGCCCATGTACAAGCCCAACCTGGCGCCCCCGGCGGACTCCAGCCTGACCCTCCCGCCGCTCGGGTACCGGTGCCTGGAGTGCGGAGACGCCTTCGCCCTGGAGAAGAGCCTGGCGCGGCACTACGACCGGCGCAGCATGCGCATCGAGGTGACCTGCAACCACTGCACCAAGCGCCTGGTCTTCTTCAACAAGTGCAGCCTGCTCCTCCACGCCCGCGAGCACAAGGACAAGGGCCTGGTCATGCAGTGCTCCCACCTGGTCATGCGGCCCATCGCGCTGGACCAGATGATCGGGCAGCCCGACATCACCCCGCTGGTCTCCCTGGCCTCCCTGAACGCCAGCAAGGCCGCGGCGGCCACCGTCGCCCAGGAAGGCACGGCCAGCGGGGCGGCCACACACGACCCCCCCGTCCTCCCCTTGAACGGCAGCGCCGAGCAGGCCACCACCAACTCCTGCCAGTGCCTGGAGTGCAAGGAGCCCTGCAAGGACAAAGCCGGCCTCGCAGCACACTTCCAGCAAGCCACAGCCTCCGCCTCCACGGTGAGGGCGCTCGGAACGCCGTCAGGGTGGTATTCTGTTACTATTATTGGCATTCCATAGAATGATAGGAGTTGGAGGGACCCTGAGAGTCATCTAGTCCAACCCCTTGCAATGTCGGAATCACAGCTAAAGCATCCATGACAGATGGCCACCCACCCTCACACCCTCAGCTTCAAAACCTGCAAGGAAGGAGAGTCCACAGCCTTCCAAGGGAGACCTTTGCACTGTCAAACAGCTGTCACTGTCAGAAAGTTCTTCCTAATTTTTAGTCAGAATCTCCTTTCTTGCAACTTGAAGCCATTGGTTTGAGTTCTGCCCCTCAGAGCAGGAGAAAACAAGCTTGCTCCATCTTCCGTGTAATAGCCCTTGTGACATTTATGTGTTGCATTTTATAATAATAATAATAATAATAATTATTATTATTATTATTATTATTATTATTATTATTTATTATTTATACCCCACCCATCTGGCTGGGTTTCCCCAGCCATTCTGGGCGGCTTCCAACATAATATTAAAATACAATAACCTATTAAACATATTAAACATTAAACGCTTCCCTAAATAGGGCTGTCTTCAGTTGTCTTTTAAAAGTAAAACAGTTGTTTATTGTCTTGACATCTGGTGGGAGGGCGTTCCACAGGGCAGGTGCCACCACTGAGAAGGCCCTCTGCCTGGTTCCCTGTATCTTGGCTTCTCGCAGCGAGGGAACCGCCAGAAGGCCCTCGGCGCTGGACCTCAGTGTCCGGGCAGAACGATGGGGGTGGATCCACTTTTTCCGCCAAGGAGCTCAAGATGCTGTATGTGGGTTCTCTCCCCCCCACCATCTTGTCCTCACAACAACCCCGGGAGGTAGGTCAGGTTGAGACTCTTCCCCCCCACTTCAGCTGTGTATTGTCCTCACTTACTGGAAGTGGCTCTGCAGGGTTTGGGGCAGAGGGCAATCCTAGACCCACCTGGAGGCAACAAGGATTGAACAGGTGATTTGGCACCCAGCTGCCATTATTTCCTTGGCAAAGCCCTGATTCCAGGACACAGTTTCTGCAGTTCCTTGCCAGTGGCAGAATTAGCATTCGTTAACACCTTCCTTCCCTCCCCCTGCCTGCCTTATCCAACGTAAATTAACCGTTCTTTTTGCTCCTTCCCAAAGGTGTGCAACGCCTGCCCCATGATTATGCCCAACCGGTGCAGCTTCGGCGCCCACCAGCGCATGCACAAGAACCGCCCGCCTCACGTCTGCCCCGAGTGCGGGGGGAACTTCCTCTTGGCCAACTTTGAGGCCCACCTGAAGGAGGCCTGCCTCCATTTCTCCCGGAGGATAGGCTACAGGTAGGGCTGTCTTGAGTGTGAGTGGAAACCCGAAAGGCAGACTCCCCCCCCCTTTTTTTTAGCACTGTCGCCCAGTATGGATAAAGTTAATTCCTGTTTTAATGATTCGGCCGCTGAAGCAGGAATCTGAACTCGGGACCAAGCTCAGAGCCCTTTTCCCCCTCACCCCTGATTTCAGGGCATCCATGGAGTGGAGGCCAAAATGGTGATGTGAGAATTAAGCAAGCTTTGCTGTAGCTCCCGCTTCCCATTTTTGATCATTGTATGTTCCATGTCTGGGTGGCGTTGGAGCCTAAGATGCTGGCGCGATATCCCTTACTTATTTATTCATGCTTTTCTTCCATCATGGAACCTGGTGACACTGTACATATGGTTCCCAAGTGGCCACCAGTTATTATTATTATTACAGTGGTACCTCAGTTTACAAACAGTCCTGTTTAAGAACTATTCGGTATACAAACTCCGCAAAGTAGTGTTCCGGTTTGTGAACTTTACCACAGCTTATGAAGGGAATCTGAACGGTGGAAGGGCACCAGCAGTGGGAGCCCTCATTAGGGGAAAGCGCACCTCAGTTTAAGAACGGATTCGGTTTAAGAACGGACTTCTGGATTCGGTTTAAGAATGGACTTCCGGAACGGATTAAGTTCGTAAACCGAGGTACCACTGTATTATCATCCATTTCCATTCACTTACCAGGCCCAGGCCTCACCTGCCTTCAGATCATCTCCACTCAGTACCCCCTGGCCCTTCTGTCTTTTTGCCAAGGGGGAGCAGGAAGGCTGAGCCGTCTATTCTGCTCAGGACCTGGCAGGATGGGCCTTTTCCCTTTCTCCAACATCCAGGTAGAACTCAGGAAGTGGGGCTCAGCTGCCACCACACCATATTTCCCAGTTTAAGGCCTTGGAAGTGGTTGTTTTCTTAAGAACTTTTTCCTGCCGCAAGAGCCTGGAGAAGGTTGTGAGAACCTTTGATACTGTTTGGATGGCTTTTCCAGCCAGTCCTTAACTTGGGATGCCAACCTTTACTGTCAAATGGAATGGCCCTGCTTCCCCCCCTCCAAAACGTCCTCTGGTCATTTCCACCAAGTAAGGAAGGCAGGGAACTCCCAAGGAGAGGTCCTTCTCAGTCAGCCTCCCCAGAGAGGCTCAGGGGCCCCTTTCTGTGTGGTCTTGTCAGCAAAAAATGAATACCTTTTCCGTCACTCTGTGTGTGTGTGTGTGTGTGTGTGTGTGTGTGTGTGTGTGTGTCTGTGTGTGTCTTGAAACCAGGCTGCCCCCTCTTATTGCTAGTAAGATTTTCCTTTGGGGTCTTTCCAATGCAGAGCAGACCCATTGTCGTTAATGGAGGTTGTTAATTACTATTCTATTTATAGACTACGTTTTCTACAGATTTGGTACCCAAAGCTGTTCCAAACATAGTAACAGCCCAAAAGTAGTAATACGTTAACCGTAATGTTTAATCAAAATGGATATAATTTGGCACGCATAAATAACAATGTCTTAGATTTATTCATTTCAGTGGGTCTTCTCTGAGCATGGGCTGCAACCTTTTACGCCTTTATTGTTGATTTTAATTATCATGTGTTGCAGTTTTGATCAATGTTTTGTTTCGGTAAGCTGCCCAGGGACTGTTTTAGTGATGGGCAGCTAGGTGTATTGATCAGTAAGACTTCCCAGTTCTCGTTCTCAGGTGCCCAAGCTGCTCAGTCGTCTTTGGCGGAGTGAATTCCATCAAGTCCCACATCCAGACGTCTCACTGCGAGGTTTTCCACAAGTGCCCCATCTGCCCCATGGCGTTCAAGTCAGCACCCAGCGCTCATGCCCATATTTACACCCAGCACCCAGGCTTCAGCAACCAGCAGTCCAAGTGAGACGGCGTGTGTGTGTGTGTGGGTGGGTGGGTTGTGTCCAGTGCTAGCGCTACTCAGAGCTGACCCACTGAAATTAATGGGCACGACTACTGTGAGTGGGACATAGTTGGCCACAACCCTGTGTGTCTGTCAAATGACTAGAGCGGAAGGAGGGCTTGATCATGGGGAGGGAGCCTTTGGGCCTCCAGATGATGGACTTTTAACCCCCATCATCTTCACAAGAAGATGTAAAAAGACCCCTGCTGGATCAGGCCAGAAAGGGGCCCATCTAGTCCAGCATCGTGTCCTCAGCGTGGCCAACCAGATGCCCTAATTGGAAGCCCAGAAGCAGGACCCAAGCACAGCAGCAGTTGGTGTTCAGAAGCATTAATTTAATTTAATTTAATTTAATTTAATTTAATTTATTAAATTTGTTAGTCGCGTTATCTTGCCCAAGGCAACCCAAAGTGACTTACAACCAAACAACCATAGAGGCAGGGCAGAGACACCATGTCTGTTTCATTATTATTATTGTTGTTGTTGTTGTTATTAATTAAATTTATATACCTCCTTTCATCTGAAGATCTCAGGGCAGTTCTCAGTGTAAAAATACAGGATGAAAGCACAAAGTAAATAGTTTAAACAAAAAAGGAAACTCTCCCACTCTCCCATAGTGGAAGCAGGGCTTCTTCTTGGCCTTCTGAGCCACAGGAACAAGCGTTCCCCAGCCCCTCCAACCTGTTTGGGACCAGGATCCAGACCCTTCTTCATCAGGTGACAGAGGCAAAGACTCTTAACCTGAACAGGAAGGGCACGCAGATCCAGAGACAGTGAGTTGGTGGGGACAGTGGCGCCCTGGGCCAAACGTGTGGCCTTGCCATCTTGTGTGCAAGCCCTGAGCCTCCTTCCCTCTGCTGGAGTGGGAGGCTCCTAGAGAAGCCCAGGCCCTTTTGAGCAAACGAGCATATTGAAGCACGGGTGGCCCTAACAATCTGGCTGCGCCTGATGCTACTCCTATAAAAGAGCTTGTCGGTTTCAGTTTCTCCATTGCTGGAACGACTTCAGAGCTCTGCGTTTCCTCAGAGCACAGCCGGAACCCGGCCTTGCATCCAGCCGGAACCTCACCTTGTCCCACACCCCAATTCAGGACAGATAAAAGGAAGCACTGCTTCATTTCAGCGCATAGTTAAAACGACGGAACTCCCTCCCACAGGATTAGCCAAATTCACAGAGAAGAGGCTACCCGTTTGCCTCCCCAGTTTGAGGCAGCGATGCTTCTCAATCCTGGTTGCTGGAAGCTGCAGGAGGGAAGAGGGCTCTTGAATCCTGCCTGTGGGTTTCCCAAAAGAGGCATCTGCTCAGCCGCTGTGAGAATGGGATGCAGGACTAGATGGGTCACTGGCCTGACCCAGCAGGTGCCTCCTGGGTTCTTATTTTGTCTTGCACCCCGGCTGATTCCTGCTGTGCTGCAGAGCAGCAATAAGTATCCAAACAAACCCCTGTGTTGCAAAGAGAACGTCAACAACGTCTAGGCAACACGATGACCATATACATACGTAATAGACAATCTTTATAGAATTCCTTCAAATCATAAAAAGTTCAAAATGAAATCTTTAGTCTCAAAGTCTCTGAAAATCTTTAAATGAAGCAAGGTACCAGACTTTGTACAGTGGAAGACAAGCTGTGAAGCTTTGTGTATTCAACAGTGATGTCCAACACTGAACAGTAATACCGGAGATTGACTACTGTTTCGTAGAATTCGTCATCAGCGTTCTGGGTGGATATAGAATGCTTCATAAAAGTTTGGTACCTCGCTTCATTTAAAGTTTTTCAGAGACTTTGAGACTAAAGATTTCATTTTGAACTTTTTATGATTTGAAGGAATTCTATAAAGATTGTCTATTACGTATGTATATGGTCATCGTGTTGCCTAGACGTTGGTGCCGCAGAGCAGGTCAGTTCCTTCCTGAGAGCCCTCCTGTCCCTTTCATCCTCTCCAGGATGATCTTCAAGTGTGCCATGTGCGACACGGTCTTTACCCACAAGCCCTTGCTCTCCTCCCACTTCGACCAGCACCTGCTCAACCAGAGGGTCAGCGTCTTCAAGTGCCCCGACTGCCCTCTTCTTTTCGCCCAGAAGCGTACGATGCTGGAGCACCTGAAGGTGAGTGGCCTTGTGGGGTAGAAGGGAGAAGAGTTGGCGGGGTCAGGGGAAATGGGTAATTTCTCACTTCCTTTTCCCCCACACCTAGTCTAGTTCCACCTTTGATGTTTTCAGTTGAGGGAGCTGTTGCCTCTTTCACTTACTTTGGGAATGGGTAGCATGAGCCATCAATCCAACAGGGAGAAGGAAATGATTTCATCCCTCTAGGACAGAGGTCGGCAAACTAAGGTCCACGGGCCGGATCAGGCCCAATTGCCTTCAGGATCTGGCCCACAGACTGTCAGTGGATCGGCGTGGGGATTCTGGTCATTCGGGCTGCCCCTTTTCCCCCCTGTGCCATTCCATTTCACACACACACACACACACACCCGCAGCAGCGCCTCCTCCCTCCTTCCTCCTGGCTTCTCCCTGCCTAGAGGAGGAAGGGAGCTGGCTGAGCACCATTTAAGCAGCCCCTCTCTGGAGCTGGCCCTTTCGCACCGCTCATCTTCCCTCTGCCACTACCACCCTGGTACTCCTGTAGGCCACAGAGCGGAGCGGATGAGCTCGCTCTGCCTACCCACGAGAAGCAACAGCGGTGGTGGTGGCAGCGGTGGCAGCCCCAGGGAAGGTAAGCGCGACTGGAGGTGGAGAGGAGGAGAACTTGCCCCCCTCACCTCTTCTTCCAGCCCCCCCCCACCGCTTCTCTGGCCCGCCACAAGGTCTGGGGGACAGTGGACCATCCCAAGTTTTTTGCCGACCTCTGCTCTGGGGAATAGCACTCTAGGCAGGAACTGCATGTGTGTTGCAGTATACCACAGCAACAGCACAGAAAAGGAATATGATACTGTTTTCAGGTTCCTGAGAACCATAGCTTTCATTCCTTCTAATCCCCACGGCCGCTGGCTGCAAAATCCTGGCTCCCAAGCACTGCAGCTTTCATTAAAAAGAGAGAGAAGGAAATGACTGGTCCTCTTGTTTACAAAGATAAGGTTGGAAGAGTGAGCAAGAGCTGCTCAGATCTCAGAAGAGAGACTTAACTTTGGGGAAGGGGTGCAGCTGGCGGGGCGTCTGCCTTGCATGCAAAGAGCCCCTCCACTCGCCTGCTGCCCAGCCATGAAGTGAAGCTGGGAAATGGTGCTGACCAGTCCAGCCACCTTCTCTTAAGACTGTAAGAAGAGCCTGCTGGATCAGGCCAGTGGCTTGTCTAGTCCAGCAACCCGTTCTCACAGTAGCCAACTAGATGCCTGCGGGGAGCACACAAACAGGATTCAACCACAAGAGCCCCCTCCCCTCTCCTGTAGTTTACAGCAAGTGAGATTTCTGTCTCTAACCGTGGGGGCAGAGAACAGTCAGCATGATTAGTAACCATTGATACCCTTCTCCTCCATGAATTTGCCTAATCCTCTTTTGAAGCCATCCATGTTGTAAAGACTGCGGAGAGAATAATTGGGTGCACTCTGCCCACCTTGGATCACATCTATGCTTCCAGGTGCCATAAGAAAGCTGCAGAGATAGCGCAGGATAGTACGCAACCCAGAAATGATCTCTTTCAGCTTCTGCCTTCTGGAAGAAGGTACAGGGTTATAAAGACTAGGACTAGCCGCCTGAGAAACAGTTTCTATCCAAATGCGATTTTGGTTTTAAATGCATTGTAAGGAGTCTGTATGGGAGTATATTGTATTTAAAAATGGAGTATCAGAGTTTTAGTGGCTAACCAGGTTGGGATAGTTGGGATAGCAAGTTTGTTGAGTTTTGAATGTCTTATGTAGATTTTTCAATTTCGTTGTTCTGTATGGGACAATGACAATAAAGTTTATTGTATCGTATCGTTAGTGGCCATCACGGCCTCCTGACTTTAACTATGTGCTCTGTGAAGAATTATTTTCTTTTGACTATCCTGAATCTTCCAACATTCAGCTTCACTGGACGTTCCTGAGGTCTAGTGTTAGGAGAGAGGGAGGAAAGCCTTTCTCTATGCCATACATCATTTTATAAATCTCTTATCCTTTCGCCCCTTAACTCGCCTTGACTCCAAACTGAAAAGTCCTCAGAAGCTGCCCCTGTTCTTCATAGGGGAATCCGCTCCATCCCCTCGGTGGTTTTTGTTTCCCTTCTCTGAACCTTTTGCCTCTCCTTCCCTCCCGGCGCCAGAGCACCCACCAGCCCCAGAAACCCAAAGAGGACCCCGCCAAGAAGCCAGTCGCTGCCCCGCTCACCCCCAAGCAGGAGCCGGCCGAAGAGGAGCCCCCACCGCCCGTCTCCAAGCTCTCGGAGTCATCGTCGTCCTCTTCGGAAGACGAGGAGCCGCCCAGCTCCCCGGAGCTGCGGAAGAGCAAGCGGGGCCGCTTCCAGCGCAAGTCAGAGAGCGGAGGGCGCTCCCGGAGCAACGGCTGCACCTGCGGGATCTGCCACTCCTGGTTCCCGGAGAGGGACGAGTATGTTCTGCACATGAAGAAGATCCACGGGAAGGTGAGGGAGGAGCTGCGGGAGGCAAGGGGATGATGGCAAGGGGGGGGGAACAGTCACCAGCATCTCTGGGTTTAAAAGGCCCAGGGAGAAGTACCTTGAGTGGCACCTGCGAGGCATAAAGGACAGAACTTCATGGCGGAGGAAACTCATTTGTTCCTATAATGTCATGCCCCTCTGTGTGCTCTGCTAAGAACAGAGGAACAGGTCTCTGCCCCGAGGAGGCTTACAATCTAAAACTCAAAAGACACAGGAGGAATATGAAGGGGCTTGGGGATAGAATTTTATTATTACGGTCACAGACCAGTTCCAGCTCACTTATAATATCAGGAAAATCATAAAACACAACAGGAATACATTGAAATGCAGTTGGATATAACAGACAATTCAGATATAGCGGCAGTTAAAAATATATATTAAATCTTGATCACTAAAATATAACCTAAAATTGTCATTTAAAACCTTAATCATTTTGGTAGTACAGCCTGTTCCCTAAGTTTTATGGCAGTCGCACAGAATTTGGCCCGGGGCTGGGGGATACCTCAAAAGGACCACAACTCTCCTCTTTCCCTTTACATTGTACTGAATCAGGTACGAGGCAGGTCTCTGCCCCTCCAAGAGCTTACAGGGAGTGGGATGGAAGCAGAGGGGAGAATTGCAGCAAAAAAGATTGCCCCTGCGGATGCTGGGTTTAGAGGACTTGAGGGGTTGGGCTTTGGGGCAGAGGTGCTGGCGGTGACGTTTGCACTTATTTTGACCTGAGTTTCTTTCTGTGGCTTCTCTTCTCTGTGGTCCCCTGCCCCCCACCCCCACCCCACAGTGCGTAAAGAAGTTCCCCTGCCACCTGTGCGAGAGATCCTTCTGCTCCTACCCCAGCCTCCGGAGACACGTCCGTGTGAACCACGAGGGCATCAAACGTGTCTACCCCTGCCGGTATGGAAGGAGCCCATCCTCCTGGCCTCTGGGCTGGTTGGCGAGTCAGGCAGCACATAGTGTGTGTGTGTGTGTGTGTGTCCACGTCCACGCACTCCATCTTTCCTGTGGGTGTGTTGCGCCCTCTGCTGTAAAATCAGGCAGTATGTGTTTATGTTTGCTTCTGTGGCATTGATTCAGCTGCCCTGGTGGTAAGATTTTAGATGATTTCAAGGTAATTTTTGTCAAGGGTTGATGGCACAGGGAAGGGGTGGAGTGGAGGCCTCTGGAGATATTCCCACTACGTCCTGAAGACAATAAACTTGTTTTGGAAGCAATTCGAGACTTCTCAGCACCCCGAGGTGAATCCCATAACTTGTGCAGAATTGTGAAATGCCCTCAGCTATGTTTGTCACAGAAGTCCTGACGAAAAGTACAGAACACACAGTGGGCAGCAGTGGGGTGAGAGATGATGCTGAGAGTGCCAGGCCCTGCCCCAATGAACTTACAGATCTAGATCTTGTAAGGGGAACAGAAGCTCCTCATCTGCACTCTGAGCTTTGCACTTCTCTTCCCAGCCTACTTCTGAAGCGCTTTGTAATGCAGCCACCACTGTCCAGAACAGCCTTCTGTCTGTTATTTTTATTTTTATTTATTGAATTTATATAGCATCCTATGCCCGAGGGGCTCAGGGTGCTTCACAGAATAAAATGATATAAACCCACCTCCCTTCCCTTTCCAGGCCGGGACACCATCTCTACTGGCTTCTCACTGCTCCCCCTTTCCTCCTCCTACCCCAGGTATTGCACGGAAGGCAAGCGGACTTTCAGCAGCCGCCTCATCCTTGAGAAACACATCGAGGTGCGTCATGGCATCAAGGTGACCGACGAGACCCGCAGCCAAGAGGTGCTGATCACCCGCATGGGTGCCAGGAACTCGCAGGTACAGGGGGTGGCAAATGTCAGACTCGATGCAAAACCACTCCCCATGTTGCTATTTCCCTGCATGAGGACTAGAATCTTGCTTTTCTTTTGAGGGAGGGTGGATTCTTCCGTGACTGAGCCCTTGCCTGGCATGCAGGGGGCACTCCCTGTCTGAAAATCTGGAGAGCCTCTGCCGCTCACTGCAGGCAGTGCTGAGCTACACGGACCATGGGCTGCCATTCTGACAACAGAGTTAACTCTTAATTTACAAACTCTATGATCCCTGCTGTTGTACCTGGTCAGGATTGTATTGCCCAGTAGGGTTCAGTTCCTCTCTGCGTCCAGAATTTTTGTCACACACCTCCCCAGGTCTACCCCCCCCCCTTTGCTCAGCCCTGAGGACTAGAACCATTCCGCTGCCTCTTGGTTTTTATCCGCAAAGATGCTCATAGTGTTATTCTTGCTTGCATGGCTAGCAGGATCAGCCCTACGGCATGCTAGACACCAAGCCTATCTATCTGTCTGTCTGTCTGTCTGTCTGTCTGTCTGTCTGTCTGTCTATCTATCTATCATCTATCTATCATCTATCTATCTATCTATCTATCTATCTATCTATCTATCTATCTATCTCTGTGTGTGTGTATATATACACACACACACACAAACACACCCCATATTTTTCGCTCCATAAGACGCACCTGACCAGAAGACGCACCTAGTTTTTAGAGGAAGAAAACAAGAAAAAAGATATTCTGAACGAAGCAGTGGATGTGTGATTTTTGTGGTTCATGCTGTGGCCACAGACATGTGATCTGATGGTGAATTTCGGATGACCCAATGCAAAAATCCTAAGGATCCATGGGCTTTTACTTCCCTCCCTCCCAGGCAGCCTCCACTAGCGTCACTTATCTCTCTTCTGATCCCATCGATCAGCTGTTTCCTTTCAACACTCCCTTCCCTCTTGTTTGCCTTAGTGTCTTTTCCTTAGCTGGAGCAGTTTTTTGCTCCTCCTTTTCTTCTAAGTTCTCTCCTTATTGCTTTAGTCTTCCTGTTTCCCCCCTTTGCAAGTTTGCTGTCTTTACCCCCCCCCCCCCCGCAGCCTCCTTTATCTCTAGCGTCCCTTATTTCTCTCCCTGATCGGCAAACAATCAGGGGCTTTGTTTCAACACCCACTTCCCTCTTTCAAAAAAAAAAAAAAAAAAGCATGATCTGCTTTTTGCCCCTGGGCAATTCGGTTCCAGGGACCACGCATTCACTCCATAAGACGCACAGACATTTCCCCTTACTTTTTAGGAAGAAAAAAGCGTGTCTTATGGAGCGAAAAATACAGTATACAGTAGTATCTCGCGTTAAGTACTTAATTCGTTCCGGAGGTCCGTTCTTAACCTGAAACTGTTCTTAACCTGAAGCACCACTTTAGCTAATGGGGCCTCCCACTGCTGCCATGCCACCACTGCGCGATTTCTGTTCTCATCCTGAAGCAAAGTTCTTAACCCGAGGTACTATTTCTGGGTTAGCGGAGTCTGTAACCTGAAGCGTATGTAATCCGAGGTACCACTGTATATATATAAATAAAGACTTCCCCCCCCCCCAGGCGTCTGGCCGGAAGCGGAAGCTCTCCGACGAAGGGGACTCGTGCAGCGAGGAGCCGGACAGCACCACCCCACCTTCGAAGACCCCCAGGGGCGACCGGAAGTTCCACTGCCGCAAGTGCGGCTACGTGGCGTGTTCGGCGGCCGACTTCCAGGAGCACATCCCCCAGCACAGGACAGGGGAGAGCGCCCACCAGTGTCGCGAGTGCGGGCTCTGCTTCACCTCTCAGGTCTCCCTCAACCGCCACCGCTTCATCACCCACAAGAAGAAGCGGGGGTCGGGCGATGCGGGGGGCTCCAGCCCCCGGGGGGGCGACGCCGAGGAAGGCTCCCCGCCAGCCGAAGAGGGGAAGCTCTCCTGCACCGTCTGCGGCAAGGGCTTCGACACCCAGCTCAACCTCAAGACTCACTTCCGCACCCACGGAATGGCCTTCATCAAAGCCCGGCAGAACGTGGGGGCAGAGAACTAGTTGGGGGGGGCAGGAGTGTGTGCACGGGAGGCTCTGCCTTGCCCCTCTGCCACCCAGGGACAGCGGTCGGAGGTTGATCAGCGCCCCGAGGTCTGGGTGGGAGCAGTGGTGAACCCCCCCCCCAATGCCTCACTTCTTAATAAGCTGTGATTGTGAAAGGGGGGCGGCAAGGAGCCTTATTTATAAGCAGCTGTCTCTGCTGTTGGCTTGGAACCTCGGTTGTGGGGTGTCTTGTTACTGTTTTTTTAAAAACTCCTTTAGTTTGGGGTTATACCATGGGGCAGAAGGCAAGGAAGAAGCATTACATCTGGTGGTGCTGAGGAATAGGACCTCGAGCCCCAGTGGAATGAAGCTGCTGTACGCAGGGGTGCCAGCCTTGCCCTTGCTGGAAGAACTTCCCGTCGGCTTTGCTTGCTGGTCACTGGAAAAGGCAGGCGAAGCCTCGCGATGCTCCTCTTCTTCCTTTCCAATTCCTCCTCCCTGCCCAGGGGCACAGGGGCACTAACCCATCCCAGTGCATGACCCCGTTGCGTTGCCCCCTCGGTGCTGCCACCGCCTCCCTCCCTCCCTCCCCTCTGATTTTGCCCCCTCCCGCTCTTTCCACCACCCTCTTTTCTCCCCTCCAGGATTTCCAAAAGCTTCCTGGGTTTTAGTTCTTCTCTTCCCTCCTCGAAAAGAGGGATTCGTTTCAGCTTCACCTTTCCTGTTTTGTCGTCGTTTTTATTTTTTAAATCATGTTCGCAGCTGCAGGACGGGAAGTCGCAATTAGCTACAGGTTAGTGCCTCTGTTCTTCCCTCGCCCTTCTCAGTCGGAATCATGGGTCGATTCTTCCGCCTCTCCGAAGCACGCCATTCCCCTCCGCCCTCCTTCGCTGCTGATCGTAATACTGACTCCTTTTTTCGTACGTTAGCGCTACCCTTTCCAAGCCATTCCAAGGGGCAGAGTTTTAAAAAGCAAACCAAACACACATAACCCCCAGCGTTATTGGTGTTTGGCTCACAGTGTGTGCTGTGTGGATGAGAATCCAGACCAGGGATTGGGGTTTATCTGGGGTGCCAGTCTTGCAACTCCCACTGTCAGCCCTGAGCACTGGGCATGTTGGCTGCTGGGAGTTGGGAGGCCAGCAGCGTTTGGGGAGGATAGAGGCTTCTCCATCGCTGTTACAATGGGCACTCGGTCAGCAGTCTTTGCCCTCTGCATCCCAGACCTACCTGCCAAACTACGTGCCACGTCTTCCAGCTTTTCCCAAGGGTTGAACGGAGAATGAAACCAGGGCTAGGAGGCAGATGAGGCTCTGTGTGTTTGTGTGTCAGCTTAAGGGTGGCGGTGGGGACCTCCAGAAGGTTCAAAATGGGTGTGTGTATCCACAGCGATAACTTCCTAATATTTGGTGGCCAGGAAAATCCATTGCTGAGGAGGTGTGGACGGGAGGCAGAGGGGGGTGGTTAATATTGCCTCTACCCTTAACAGAAAACGAAAAGGCAGTTGTAGTGACCAGATACATGTCTGATTGGCAACCCAGGTGGAGGGATACGGACACGGCTGTAACTTTTTCAGCTACAGCTGGGGGATTCAAATGCTTGCCCCCTCCCCCCCCACCCCTCGCATAAAATGCTGGTGCCCCATTTCTGCCCTTAATTGCAAAAGGGTTAGGAAGGCATCGCTTGACCCTGTTCTCAATCCGCCGGGACATTTTGGGCCTGTGCTCTTCCATCGCTCCTGTCCAATTTCAGTGGGGATCTCTCAGGAGAGAATTTTACGATGGACAGTCTCTTGATTAAGGTCAATGACCCGTGTTTAAAACAAACAAATCAAACCTTTGTGCAAATATATAACACACCTCTCCATCCTCTCTGTTGACACTTAATGGTATGCCAGCCTCCCCTGGCGGTTGGATCAGCTGCGTTAATCATGTATTGACAAACTTCATTGCCAAAGGGAGTGTTTGTCTATATCATGCTGATTTAGCAATTAATCATGATCTTGAGTCTCTGCCCTCACCCTCCACCTCAAAAAAACCCACTGCCTCCAGAACTTGAAGTCCCTTCTGTAGATGATCATTCCAAGGTTTTGTGACCAAGAAAACAGCATATAATTGCTGCCTCTTTATTCTAACAAACGTTGAGCCTCCAGCTGCATATTTCAATAAAGGTTTGGGAAGCGGCAGTTCTGTGCTTTTAAAAAAACCCCTCCCACAATCAGATCATGTGTAAAGGTTTGTGAGGGGGTACTTTTGTGCTTTGTCTAAAAGGAAACCATGGAAGGGGGTCTCTTAGATCTCTTTTTTTTAAAAAAAATAATGTGCACAAGTGATTATTTTAGTAACTTGGATTTTCTTTATTTGTCTTTGACTTGTCACTAATCCTTATTAACCCAGCGTGTGTCCTTTAAACAAATCTGTTAACATACACTTTTTTTTTAACTAAAAAGAAAAACGAAAAAGGTAATGAGTGTTGTAATGTCCTGTTTCTGAAAATATTAGTTTGCACATCCGTTAAATTCGTTTTGGAGAGATAGAAAAGATGGAGGCCCTTTTCAGTTTTGTCAAATGGTTAGAGCAGGGAAGAAGAGTTGACTGTGGCCCGTCTAAGTCACTGTTTCGCAAACTTAAAACAATTTCACTCCCCTCCTGAGAGTTTAGTTTTCCTGGCTTGCCCCTTCTCGGGTGAAGATAATTTGGGTGTAGTTTTAATAAGAATGTTTTTAATCTTTGAATTGGTTTTTTTTTTTGCAGCTTAAAAAAAAAGCCTGTGCTAAAGTAAAAGAAAAAAAATCTCTGTACCCTTAGAAACCCTTTCACATACCCCCGTTGGGGGGCAGGTACCACACTTGGGGAAACACTACTCTAAAACAACCGTTGCCAACCTTGTGCCCTCCAGGTGGCTGGGGGCTGATGGGAGTTGTAGTTCCCAACATCTGCCTGCCTTAGGCCTCTGTCGCCTTCTGGCCATAGGGCTATTCAGACAGTAAGCTGCATAGCTAAATATCTGGAGGGCCACCAGCTTCCCATCTCTGGGCCAGAGAAGAAGGAGGGTGGGGTGGCTGAAAGTTATGTTTCCGATCTTTATTAACTTTTTTTAATCCCAACCGTAACGCATCACAGGCAAGAGCGTAGGCCAGAGAAAGGGATGCTTTTTATTACTGTGTTCACACTTGCTTAAGAAGGAAAGATGGCTCTTCATAGAACTGGGCTCCATCTGGTTCTCCCCATCTCCTCCTCCTCCTTTGGCAGTGGAGTTGTAGATTCTGTGGGCAGGATGAGCAGAGCATTCTGCTGTTGTGACATACGGATCCGAGTTCAAATGCTCCCCTCGCCCTCTCTGCCACCATCTGCTTTTAATGCCTTTTTCTCCCTTAGCACCAGAACTGGTTTTGGCAACCTTCCACAATGGGTCTCAACCCCACTCCTGAATCTGCATGTAAGTCAGTCCTCCTGTACCCAGTGGGATCCTACTTCCTAGTAAACATGCCAAGCAAGAGAGGCTGAGCGGTTAGCGAAGTGAGTAAGAGGGTGTGGGTTGTCTGTGGTGCAACAGCTGTACGCTCAAAGCCCCAGATATTCAGTGGTACTTTGCACAATCCTGCTGGGTGCAGATTTGAGAGGTGGGATTTCCACCCTAGCAGGGACGTGGGATTCTGTTCTGTCTTATTTGTCTCCTCCTCAAGTCCAGCTTGGGAAATGCAGTGAAGATCGAACATAAGGGCTGGAGAGGGAGCCAGACAATAAATGCACATTTTTTCTCCTACAGAACTTCTGTAACATCAGCTATGTGATTGCAGTCCTCATAATGTCTTTAAAAAAATAATCATATCCACTCTACCATTATGTGGGGATGCTTTTTGGAAATGAGCTTTTTCACAAGAGCAGAATTGAGGGTGAGGAGGAGGAAGAAGATCAGTACTGTTTAGTTTCCATGAATCTTGTATGATGAACTCAGCTTCCTAACTGTTTACCAGAAGCCCCTGATGGTTCTCCCCCTGTCCCACTCCTCCTCCTCCTAAGTAAAATGTGCTCATTTATTTTAGGCAACTTCTTGTCTCTGTTAAACACCTACTTAACTCATCTTCCACCCCACCCCCTTTTAATTTAAAGAAAAAAGATTTTTTTAAAAACAATAATAGCTGGAAGTGTAAATGATGTTTCATAGAACTTTCTTACCGTTTTAGGGGCTACGGAAGAGAATCGATTGCTTTGTAATTATTGAAGATTGACTTCCAAACTTACCCCCCCCCCTTTCTTTTCTTACCTTGCACGCACTTCAGTGCCTTTAGGTATATCTTGTGGGCTTTTTAAAAAACAAAAAACAAAAAAAGAAGACTCTGAATTCTGTATATTTGTTTTCTAGCAGGTGAAAAATTACGGAGGGTCATGGGAGGTTTAGGGGGGGTCACGACTGTGAACTGAATATTATGCTACATTAAAAAAAAATTGGTCACTGAAAAAGTCTCTCAGGTTAACTCCTTTCACTGTACTGATAATGCAATTAAAAACTTCTAGTGGTTTAACCCCTCTCCAGACCTGGTCTTAATTGAAATTAATCCCTGGTGCTTTGATTTTACCTTTGCTCCTTCCTTCCACAGAGGGAGTGGGGGCAAGAAAGAAATATCCTGTCACTGCTTTCCATGAGGCTGTGGTGCCAGCTACAGTTTTGCAAAAGAGCTTTCTTTAAAGTCCCCGCGTCTCAGCAAAAATTTGCAAGCAATAAAATTTGCAAATCTGGAAGTGGCGGTTCAGAGGCAATACACTCCTTCGCCATCCCAGGGCGGCTGCGAACGGGCCAGGACTGAAAAACGATACCTTCTCACCACCTGCTTCCCTCTGTGAACTAACCCAGCTCATCTTTTGTGGCTTCGGCTGAGTAATAAACCCCGTCCTGATGTGGAAGGAAGTCTCAAAAAGGAAACGTGTAATTTGGAGCTAAACCTGGCTCACTGAGAACGTCCTTGTGGCACCCAAGCGCGCTTTGCGGAGGGCTTCCAACATGCGATGCCGTTTGTGGGCCTGTCACCTCTGAATGTGTCCTCCTGTCTGGGCTGGGAAGTATTTTATTATTTAAGGCTCCCTCAAACTAATGGCTTTATTTTCCAACAAGGGAAAAACAGAGCCAAGAGACGTCTTAGTGGGTAAAATCTCTCAAGAGGGACCCCATTGCTCCCTCCAGTCCATGATTTTGTCCTGTCTGTGATTACTGTATTTTTCGCTCCATAAGACGCACCTAGTTTTTAGAGGAGGGAAACAAGAAAAAAAATATTCTGAACGAAACAGTGGATGTCTGATTTTTGTGATTCATGCTGTGGCCACAGACATGTGGTTTGACGGTGAGTTTGGGGTAGCCCAGTGCAAAAATCCTGAGAATCCATGTGGATCCGTGCTTTGTAACCACGTTTTTGCGCCATTGCGGCCCCAGGCAACAATGGGTGCTTGATTTTTTTGGTGCAGTCCGTAGCCATGGACATGCTATGTGATCTGATGGTGAATTTGGGGTGACCCAATGATGGTCCCAGTGATGGCATTTGCTCCCAGTATGCACCCCCCCCTTTTTCCACTTAAGGAGTCCTTCTGGATCAGATCAAACCTCCATCAAGTGCACTTCCCTGTTTGCCACAGTGGCTAGAGAAACCCCCGTCATGTGCCCATCAGCAGGGCAGGAGGGCAACTACACAAACACCAGGATTCTCCACACGCAGCCTCTGAAAACAGAAGTCCCAGGAAGACACCCTCTCATAGCTGCCTTGCTTTTATGGATCATACATAAGCTGCCCCGGGAGCCATTTTGGCCAAAGAGAGCAAAAATTAATGTAGATTAACGAATAAATGTAACTCATAGACTTCCTTTCTCTACAACTTTGACCACTGCAACCTGCAACCACAAAGCTATTCCAGACCTTGGAACTCCCAATTCTAAGATCCTTTGAAGGTAGCCCGATGGGAACAAAAACACGACGGCATTCCTGCACTTTTAGAACAGGTAATTCCAGCCTGTGCAGTCCCTGCTTCACGCCACGCCTGCTGAAAATTCCTTTCTCAGCTGTTAAAAGGTGCAGGAGCCCTTTGGCAACGTGTCTTTCCAAGAAGCTTTCGCAATTTATCCTCCAAAGCTTCTTGGAATTTGTAATCCCAGATTACCTGCTCTGGTTCCCAAAGTAGAAGCAATGAAATGCCCCCCCCCATTCCACACACTTACCCTCCCACCGTTTGGGAAATGTGTGGGGACTGCACTGCAGGGGTGTAGGGCAGGGCCTTTGCTGAGAAATTCGGCAGGATTCAGCGACCCACATTTTCATCAAATAAAACCCATTTACAGAAAAGGGTTCCCGATGCACATAATTTATTTCACACGCAGGTTCTGTGGTCCCACTCCTGCTTAAATGCCAGTGCTTGCTTGGCCTCGGCAGTATTCTGCAGGGAGCTCCTGTGACTCCCGTACGGTCATGGTGCATATGCAGAATGCAAACCGCTCCCCCTGCAACAACAGGCTTTCTTGCTTGGAAGCTTAAAAACAAAAACCTGCCCGTTTTCACGGACAAAACGCCTTCCACTGGAGGGGTAAAAAGGGAGACCTGCGCTTTCCCACCCTGTTCTTGATTTCAAAGTTCAGCCATGCTGGCATTGTCATGGCTTTCAAAGGCAGCCATTTATATATATAAAATAAACACACACACCCCTTGTCCTTGTGCAATGGAACAGAGAAAGGCAGGTGTCTCCCAAGCCACGAAGCAGCTCTTTTTGCTGGCCAAAGTTCCTTCTCTAGCCTGCAAAGTCCACGGCAGCTGGTGGAGGGGGGCAGTCTAGGAAGAGAATGCTGAGAGTTGTCTGCTTGCTTCAGATTTTCTCCACGTAGTTCCCCGGGAACAAACCTTCTTTGCCACGGATGCGGCCCTGCCACCAGCCGGAAGGGTCTGCAAACAGGCGGAATAAGAGTCAGGAGCTCAGATATCGGAAGAGCTCTGCTGGATCAGACCAGAAGTCAGTCCCATACAGCTCCCAAATTTTCCAGAAGGGGCCAGCGGATAAGAGGACACCAGAAGCAGAACATTTGCACTCCCACCTGCCACTTGCTGCACTTGGTACTCAGCTAGACTGCCCTGGCACACAGAGGTTCCACCTGCCTCCGAGAGCTTATGTCAGGGATAACGAACGTGGGGAGCTCCAGATGTTTTGGGGCCATAGCTCCCATCACCACCACTTAACACAGGGGCAGGGATGATGGAAACTGTAATCAGTCATCACCTACAATTGATAAATACAGCCAGGCACCAGGCATTCATTACTGCGGAAGCCACATTTTGTGGATCTTCTGTCTGAGATTAGACTGCCCCCACTGTCTTGAAAAGCCGCCTTTCAAAAATTTCCAGCAGGCATTTAAAGTCATTTCTGATTTTCTCTCTTATTTATTAAGTTTATTGTACAACACCTGTTCAGTGGTACCTCAGGTTAAGTACTTATTTCGTTCCAGAGGTCCGTTCTTAACCTGAAACTGTTCTTAACCTGAAACACCAATTTAGCTAATGGGGCCTCCCTCTGCTGCTGTGCCACCGCTGCGCGATTTCTGTTCTCATCCTGAAGGAAAGTTCTTAACCCGAGGCGCTATTTCTGGGTTAGCGGAGTCTGTAACCTGAAGCGTATGTAACCTGAAGCGTATATAACCCGGGGTACCACTGTAATTCGTAGAAATGTAGAGCTGGAAGGGACCCAAAGAGTCATCTATTCCAACCCCCGGCAGTTAAGTGGTATACAAATTGTTGAAATAAACGAATAAGCCAGAGCTGGCTAATGTGCCCTCCAGATGCCTAAGAAAAATGGGTAGACCTTATTTAAAAAATACAGGAGTGGTTTCGCTAGAGCAGGCCGAAGTGGGTCCGTCTCATCTGCCATCTCGTTTTGGATGTGACTCTGAGCTAGACTGCCCCTGAACCTGGAGGCTCCAGTAGCTATCTTGGACAACAGCCGCTGAACTCAAGGTTGGGCAGGGAAACGGGGTCCATTCAACACACGCACCTCGCCAAGAAAAGACCCCTGAAAGCTTACCTTCCTTGATTATTTCAATGAACTCGTTGGCATTGAAGCTGAGCTCGTCTGTGTCTTGGGCGTCGTAGGCGTAAAGGGCCCTGCACTGGGGGAGGCATGGCTGAGGTTTCGGCTTGGGCTTGGGCTTGGCCCGGCCTCCTCCTGGGATGGGCTTCGCTTCCTTGGACAGGCGCCTCTGGAGGCTGGAGAAAAGAGAGGTCAGCGTCAGGATTGCAGCAAACGGAAGCTCTCCTTTCCCACCTAATTCTGCTGAAATGATCTGCCACATCCCAACCTCAGCCAGAAAGGAAGGCCGTCTCCAAAGCTGGTGGGGTGTGGGGAGAGCCTTTGGCCCTCCAGACGGGTCTGAACGACAACTCCTGAGAACTTAAGAAGAGTCTTCCGGATCAGGCCACCATCCTGTCCTCACAGTGGCCAAATGCCCTTTGGAATCTCGATAGACTTCCTTTGGACCTGGAGGTTCCACAAGGACCTAAGAGCAGCCTGGCAGTCTGGATCAGCCCCCCTGGCAGTCCAACCCCCTTCAGACCCATCAGCGAGCATGGCCAACTGTGAGTGACCATTATGGGACAGCTGCAGGTTTCCTGGCCTAAACGAGAATCCTTAAAACAACAAAATATGCAAGTTCAAAGGTAAAGGGACCCCTGAGCATCAGGTCCAGTCGTGGCCGACTCTGGGGTTGCGGCGCTCATCTCACTTTATTGGCCGAGGGAGCCGGCATACAGCTTCCGGGTCATGTGGCCAGCATGAATAAGCCGCTTCTGGCGAACCAGAGCAGCGCGTGTGTCAGAGCTGCCCGAGGTCCCAGCTCACAAAGGACCAACGCTGCTTCGTTGTTAAGTACGAAAGTCTTTATTGAAGTTCAGTTTCACTTCCAGAGCCGCAGCGTGCAGCTCTACGTCTCAAACTCTAGATCGCTGATGCTCCGTCTGAATCTCCTCCCCCCAGACACCAGTTTAAGACTCTAGCCTTGCTCCACCTCTTCCTCTGTTCTTTCCGCCTCTGGTTCCGCCTGTCCGTCGGGGTCTCGCCCTTTCTAGACTCTTCTGACGCTGAATCCCCTGAGCCTTCCCCCTCCCTCCGGCGGGCTTTAGGAGCTGGTTCCCAATCCGGGTCTCCTGCTGTCCCCCGCGCCTGTACATTTGAACTTGGCGCGCGCGCCCAGCCAGCAACTTTCCTCCTGACCATTTCACTGCTGCTGTCACTGCTTCCCCCTTCGGGGAGGCTAGCTGCAACTGACCTCCCCTCCGTTCCCCCACTCTCCGATGGAGGCGTGGTCAGCCCTGACTCATCTTCTCTCCCCGCTGGAGGAGACGCTGGTCCTGACACATGTGACTCTTCCCCCCCACTACGCTCTGGTGGGGAAACTGGTCCTGATCCCCCGCTGCTGCTTTGGGGTTCCCCGCTGGCTCCTTGTTTCTGGTGCGTCCCCCCTGGGACCCCCCTTGCCCTGACCATCGGCGCCCCCTTCTGGGAATCTTCTGATTCGCTGGAGAAGCTCATGGAATCTCTCGGGTCACTGTCATACTCCCCTACGCTGCCCTCGGATTCTTCCCCTTCGCTCTCCATTTCCTCTCTCCCCTGTGCTCCTGCTCCCGAGCCCCTGACAGCGCGGAAACGCCATTTAACTTCCCGCCGGAGTGGTACCTATTTATCTACTTGCACTTTTTGGTGTGCTTTCAAACTGCTAGGTTGGCAGGAGCAGGGACCGAGCAAAGGGAGCTCACTCCGTCGCGGGGATTCGAACTCCTGACCTTCTGATCAGCAAGTCCTAGGCTCTGTGGTTTAACCCACAGCGCCACCCGTGTCCCCACAAGCTGGCTCCTTTCATGGCCCAGAGAGTAAGGAAACACAGAAAAGACCTGAGATACACGGCAAAGTGGCAAACTGCTGAGCTTGCCAAAGACCTGAGTTGTAAGGCAATATGTTTTTCTGGGTTTGGGATGGTGTTGTTTTTTTGCAGCCTACTGGTCACCTTAAAACTGTCAGTCAAATGGTTTGGGCAAAGCTCAAAGGAGTTGCAGGCAATGAGCAGGAAAATCAGAGAAGGAAGGCAAGATTTAGTTCTGTAATCCAGAGTGCGAGAGAGAGAGAAGCAAAGTCTCAGTCTAGCATCAGGAAGGTGCGACGTCCAACGACTGTCTACTCGGCTCGCTCACCCAGCCACGCCTTGGTCCGGGACGTTCATGAAATCCAGGTTCAGCTTAGTCGGCAGGACTTTGGCTCTGGGGCTGGCCCCCTGGCGGGGCAAACTGGGCTGCTCCATGCTGACCTGCCTGGTCATCGAAAGGCGCTGCTGGAAGGGGGGCCTGGTCCCCGCATTGCCACACCCACGGTTGCCCCACTTTGACCCTGGGGGGGGATAAATAAGAGAGAGTCAACGCCCGACCCTTTGCGAGGGGAACGTGGATCGCCGTTTGGCTGGCTGGTTATTTCATAAAATCCACGCACCGCTTGATTGTAAACAAGCATCAAAGCGGTTCGCAAAACAATAAAGTCAACAATGATGTACAACGATGCTTTAAAACATACAGAAAATTACAGCTACTAAAAACAGATCAAAGTTCCCAGCAGCTTGGGTAGATTCTTTTTCACAGTTCCTGAGCACATTAATAATTATTATGATTATTGTATTATTTATACCTCGCCCATCTAGCTGGGTTGTTCCTTTTTAACCAACCCCCCCCCCTCCACCCCAAATATTTTGGGTGTTAGGAGTTGAGTTTGTTCCCCGTCTTCCTGAATTCTTGAGTATCTGCTCTGGAATATCCTCAGAGCAAAAAGCCAAAGCATCCCCTGTAATAATAATAATAATAATAATAATAATAATAATAATAATAATAATTATTATTATTATTATTTTATATATATATATATATATATATATATATATATATATATATATATATACACACACACACACACACACACACACACACACACACACATACATACATACCCCGCCCATCTGGCTGGGTTTCCTCAGCCACTCTGGGCAGGTTCCAACAAAACATTAAAATACAATGATCTATTAAACATTAAAAGCTTCCCTAAACAGGGCTGCCTTCAGATGTCTTCTAAAAGTTTGGTAGTTATTTTTCTCTTTGACATCTGGTGGGAGGGCGTTCCACAGGGCAGGCGCCACCACCGAGAAGGCCCTCTGCCTAGTTCCCTGTAACTTGGCTTCTCGCAGTGAGGGAACCGCCAGAAGGCCCTCGGTGCTGGACCTCAGTGTCCGGGCAGAACGATGGGGGTGGAGACGCTCCTTCAGGCATACTGAACCGAGGCCGTTCAGGGCTTTCAAGGTCAGCACCCACACTTTGAATTGTGCTCAGAAATGTAACACAGCCTTCCCCAAACAGCTGCCCTTCAGATGCTGGTGGGGCTCTCGGCAGCCAGCAGGACCAATGGTCAGAGACGGTGATGGAAGCCGTCGTTTAATCCAATCTGGAGAGAGCGCCAGGTTCACCTGGGCTGTCCTAACTTGACCTGTCAGGAAGAGACAAACCTTTCCTGGATCCAGGCCACTCTCCTAACCTGGCCTTTGAAAAATCTGGAATTGTCTGAATTCGACCCCAGGACATCCAGCACGCCAAGGCTGGGAAGAGGCCACAAGTGGGACTCTGGGAGAATCCCCCTCCCCACCTGGCCTGATCCCTGGAAGAGGAGACAATACAGGGCAGGATGAACCTTGTGCAAGGATAGAGAATGGGATCTTAAAAGGTCATCCAGCCCAACCCCCTATCGCCGATAGCTTCGCATGTTCTTGGATGCCCATGTGCGTGTGGGGGAATTGAATTCCTCCAGTCTTGCCTCTACACCCCCATCTTAGACAAGACCCCCCCTGGAAGGAAAACATTTTTTACCTGTTGTGTTGGGGGCATTCCAGCCAGGCGAAGTTCCCCTGCCCAGGCTCCGACTTTTCCTGGTGTCTTTCCGGGTAGGTCCTGAAATCAGGGGGTCCCACCGTCAGCTCTCTGAGGGGAGGGGGCCCCGATCCCCTGGGAACCCACCCAGCATGGGGCAGCAGCCCTTAAAGGTGCCCTCAGCGACGTCCGACTCAAAAGCTCGCAGGAGGTCAGGGCCGGATTTAGGTTTCACGAGGCCCTCAGCTACTGAAGGTAATGGGGCCCTTTATATGTCCTTTGTCAACAACAAACTGTCACTGTTTTCTGTGTTGAATATATGCTATATGGTAATTTATGGACCTAATAGGTCCATATGCAACACAAAACACTGTTGCTGTATGTAGGTTTTATTTATCTTTATTTATCTTATATTGGAAATGTATACCCAGTTTTCCCTTTAATTTTTGGGGGGCCCCCAAG
This sequence comes from Podarcis filfolensis, assembly GCF_964270895.1. NCBI lineage: Eukaryota > Metazoa > Chordata > Lepidosauria > Squamata > Lacertidae > Podarcis > Podarcis filfolensis. The sequence continues at coordinate 4,366,351 of NC_139620.1, forward strand.
AGAGTGGGGCCCTGAGCTATAGTTGTTTAGCTTACACGTAAATCCAGCACTGGCGGAGGGCAATCCACACCCCCAAAGACCTCGAGCCGGCAGTCATTACATCCCGATATCGTCAACGCAAAATGGGAGATACAGGGTTGAAATCACGAATTTGAAATACCAGTTCCAAAGGTTTCTGGTGGGTCACTTAATTGGAGCGTGTTTTGCAAAGGCACGCTGCTATAGTGTGTGGGGAGGGGTGTAAGGGAATGCAGACTTCCAGAATGTATTTTGGGGTTCTCGGGGGAAATTTAAAGGACATAAAATAATTAAAGAACTGTCTTGTTGACTTAGATCCATTAAGCAATATCTTGATCAGGGTCTATGGCTATTCCCTCCCCTCCACAGGTCCTCTCCTCTTGGGAACAATAACCGTCACCCCCCCCCCTCCTGTAAAATGTCCCCAGACTCACGGGCGTTGCGGGGCAAGCCAGGCCCGATGCTGACCACCAGCACTTTGCCGTTGTTGCGCAGGAGAGTCAAGTCCCCCTGGCAGATCTGGAACTGGATCTGGCGGGATCCGGCGGCCCCCCAGGGACCCCACCCGTCTTTCTTTACCTTGAACTCCAGCCTGGGGCAGCGGAGAGAAAAATAGAGGGAGAGAGGGAGAGATGAGAAAATGATATATATTAAAAGACAGCAGTCACTGGGTGACCTCGGACCACTCGCTATATTTTTTCCTAACCTATCTCACAGGGTTGTTGTGAGGATATCATGGGGGGTGGTTTTGCATGAACCGCACGCGTCACCCTGAATTACTTAATTCAGTAATTAAGTACTTAATTCATTCTGGAGGTCCGTTCTTAACCTGAGGTACCACTTTAGCTAATGGGGCCTCCCGCTGCCGCTGCACGATTTCTGTTCTCATCCTGAAGCAAAGTTCTTAACCTGAGGTACTATTTCTGGGTTAGCGGAGTCTGTAACCTGAGGCGTCTGTAACCCGAGGTACCACTGTATAAGACACCCCCATGTATAAGGCATCCCCTATTTTGGGGGACTCCAAATTAAGACTACACCCCTCAGCGCTACCCATGTATAAGACGAGCCCTAATTCTAAACCTAATTTTTTGGTAAAAAAACCCCTAGTCTTATACATGGAAAATACAGTGTGTGTGTGTGTGTGTGTGTGTGTGTGTGTGTGTGTGTGTGTACACACACATGCACATACATATACATATACATACACACACACACATACTGCATTTATTTTTTAAAAAAACCAACATCCTTGAAGTGGTTTACAATATACCATCAAAAGCTACAATTTCAATAATACAAATACAGTGGTACCTCGGGTTACATACGCATCAGGTTACAGACTCTGCTAACCCAGAAATAGTACCTCGGGTTAAGAACTTTGCTTCAGGATGAGAACAGAAATCGGGCTCCGGCAGCGCGGCGGCAGCAGCAGGAGGCCCCATTAGCTAAAGTGGTGCTTCAGATTAAGAACAGTTTCAGGTTAAGAACAGACCTCCAGAACGAATTAAGTACTTAACCCGAGGTACCACTGTATTGAATAAAACATTAACGGAACTGACTTACAGCCTGTTGTTCCTTAATCATTTTATATGAAAGTCTGACTGCAATGGAATTTACTTCTCGGGGTGAAGTTGTGCTTAGGATCACCATAGACCACAGGCTAAGAATACAATCAGTCATGGTTGCAACAATAGCCCATATTCCATTTGCAGGGCTTATTTCGAACAATCCCTCTCCTGGATCAAATAGAATATTTGTATTTTAATCCAACCTCCCTCCCTCCAAGGAGTTAAAGGTAGGCACACACCCCCACCTTTCTGCATCACCCCAAAAAGCGGTTGCGGGTGTTCATTGGTGGGTTGTCATAGTTCCACAGAAGCCTCCACATCCAGGCACAGTCTATCTTAGAGCCCCATAAGCAAAACCCACAGGAGAGGGCTCTCTCTCACCTTCGTGCCTTCATTCCGGAGGCTCCCCACTGGAAGCAGGGACTCGGGCGACGTGGCCCCACCTTGTCCAAACCCACAGGACCATCAGTTTGGGTTTAATCTTTGACACCTCCCTTTCCATGGAGGAGCAGATTGCAGCTATAACAAAGGCGGCATTTTTTCATCTCTGCCAAGCTAAGCAGTTGGCTCCTTACCTTTCTTGCCCTGCTCATGTCCACTGTGATCCACGTGACAGTCACCTCCAGACTGGATTATTGTAACTCACTCTACGTGGGCTGCCCTTGAGACTGACCTAGAAACTCCAGCGGGTGCAGAATGCCGTGGCGAGACTTCTTACGGGGTCCTCGCCGTGGGATCACATTCACCCGGTGCTATACCAGCTGCACTGGCTCCCGGTGGAGTACAGGATCAGGTTTAAGGTGCTGGTTTTAACCTTTCAAGCCCTATACGGCCCAGGACCCTCGTACCTACGGGACCGCCTCTCCTGGTATGTCCCACGGAGGACCTCACGGTCTTCAAACAAAAACATCTTGGAGATCCTGGGCCACAGGGAGGTTAGGCTGGCCTCGACCAGAGCCAGGGCCTTTTCGGTACTGGCCCCGATCTGGTGGAATGCTCTGTCCCAAGAGACCAGGGCCCTGCGGGACTTGTCATCTTTCCGCAGGGCCCGCAAGACGGAGCTGTTCCACCAGGCCTTTGGCCAAGGCACAGTCTGACCCCCTCCTTTAGTAATCCTCATAGAACTTGAGTCCAATGGTTACCATCAATTTGATTCTGAATTTATTTTAGAATGAATTGATTTTATAATGCTGTGTTACTTTTATTGTTGTTAGCCGCTCTGAGCCCAGCTTCGGCTGCGGAGGGCGGGATATAAGTAAAATTTATTATTATTATTATTATTATTATTATTATTATTAAGGTAAAGGTAAAGGGACCCCTGACCATTAGGTCCAGTCGTGACCGACTCTGGGTTTGCAGTGCTCATCTCGCTTTACTGGCCGAGGGAGCTGGTGTACAGCTTCTGGGTCATGTGGCCACCATGACTAAGCCGCTTCTGGCGAACCAGAGCAGTGCACGGAAACACCGTTTACCTTCCCACCAGAGTGGTACCTATTTATCTACTTGCACTTTGACGTGCTTTCAAACTGCTAGGTTGGCAGGACCAGGGACTGAGCAATGGGAGCTCACCCCGTCACGGGGATTCGAACCGCCGACCTTCTGATCGGCAAGCCCTAGGCTCTGTGGTTTAACCCACAGTGCCACCCGTGTCCCAAAATTATTATTATTATCAACTAATATTCTCAAGGGAGCAGCGCGGCTACTCACTGGTTGCTGAACTTGACTGGCAGCTGCTTCTGGGTCCTCTCCTCGTAGCGCTTATAGAGCAGACTCAAGAGTTCCGTCTTGAAGACCGACTCCAGGACGCTGTCGTATTGGGGCTCGTGGATGATGATGAAATCGTCCTGCAAGGTGCTTGGGCGAGAGAATATGGGAGAGACAGAAAGTAAGGACTTTAATGCAAATGAAGATGATGGACTATATGGGACTGGCAGAAATGACTGGCAGAATCCGGGACCAGGGAGAAGAGGCGGTGGAAGAAGATTGGAAGAAATTTAAAGACTATTTACAGAAATACTGCAAAATTAATGAATGTTAGAATGATGTTGGATAGAAATTAAGTGGTTTCCAGCTGTAATGCTTTAAGAATATGGAAAAATGAATTGATAATGGATGAAAATACTGAGTTATAAAATGTTAAATTATATATATAAGATAAATGAAAGAGGGTAAGGATTTGCTGATTTGATTAGTTAAATGGGAATACAAGAAGGGGAGGTGTGAGGAAGTCAATGAAACAAGCAAATGAGTTTTAAGTTATGAAAAATAATTGTTTTTAATTTTTCTTGTTTTTTCTGTATGTTTTACTTATTTTTTTTAATTTTAATTTTTATTATTATGTGTTTTTGTATATTTGTCTTTGTAAAATCTTAATAAATATTTTTTTAAAAAAAAAAAGAAAGTAAGGACTTTAAAAAGCCAAAGGAGAGCCTTGCCTGCTGCAGGTGGATCAGGTCCAGACACCCATTTAGTCCAGCATCCTGTTCTGACAGAGTCCCAAACACCCCATAGAACTAGGAATCGAGGTAGACTGCCACTGGACTGGAGGTTCCATCATAACATCAGAAGAGCCCTGTAGCTAGACCACCTAGTCCAGGAATCCTGTCCTCTTAGGGGTCAGGTCTGCAAGCAGGACGCAAACTCAGCCGCACTCTCCCTACTTGCGATTCCCACCAACTGATATCCAGCAAATTGCCTCCGACTCTGGAACTGTATTATTCTTATTTCACTTTCTTACCCACCTCTTACCATCATGTCCCAGGGCGGGTTACACTCATTCTTAACTATTAACATTAAGAAACGGTTGGGAACAAATTAGCCTCAAGAATATCATCAACATCAAGGGCGCATTCAGGCCAGAGTCATCACGTTTAAAGCACGACGGAGCCACTTTAAACCGTCATGGCTTCCCCCCAAAGGATTCTGGGAGCTGTTGTTTATCAAGGGCGCCTCATGGAGCTACAATTCCTGGAGTCCCCCAGGAAGAGGGATTGGTTGTTGAACCACTCTGGGAATTGTAGCTCTGTGAGGAGAATAGGGGGGCGTCTCCTAATAATTCTTTTTTTAATACACATTTTTATTAATTTTTTAACATATCATTTCCAACAGTCATTTAACATAATTTCTTATCTTAACAATATTTTAGACTTCTGTCAACAACCTCTGAAGATTTTCCGTTCTTTATCACTTGTTCTGCATTTCTTAATTTCTCTATTACTTTTAATTATCATTAACTAATAATTCTCTTCATAGTCTCTCCTAGCAATTCTCATCACCTTTAAACTACATCTTTAAACTACAGGAGCCTTTGGGGGAAGCCACGACTGTTGGTTGGCGCATCACAGCTCTTTAGATATGTGGTGTGAATGTGGCCAGAAACACACTCAATCAATGTGCCCATGTGTCCATTCATTCCAGTGGGTCTACTCTGAGTAAGTCTAGCATAAGCTGGAATCCTTGGGGCGCAAAACAAGTGACTGGGGAGGATTTTGAGGGCCAGGCAGAGATGCTTGGAGGGCCAGCCCGTTGTCATTGTCACTCACCTCAGGGACACCGACTGGACCCGCTCCACCTCGATCTGCCTCTTCAGGACCTCCCTGATGGCTCCTTTATCTGGGCCCTGCTTCACCTTCTCGCGGCCGATCAAGTAGAGGAATTTGGGGGTCAGGATCAGGTCCCGCTTCACTGTCTGCAGGGAAATTACGAAAAGGGGGTCGTAAGAACATCCAGCCCGGTTCTCACATCAGTAGAAAGAAGACAGTCACAGAACCAAGAAATTACACAAAACAAATGAAATACTGTGAAAATCCCTGAAACGAGAAGTATTCGACTAGAAATATTATCTTATAGAAATAAACTAAATAATAAAAATCAAGGAAAAAATTAGAAAAACCTAGAATTGTACAAAGCCTTAACGGGATGCCAGCTACAAACCTCGTTTCACTGAACTATTCAGTTTCCTCAGAAGGAAATAGAAAAATCATAAATATTAAATAACCAAAATTCAAAAAAGGGGGTTAAAACTCCCAAAAATTCTGAAGTATTATAATCCTAGCTCAACCTAGGTGAAGCTTTGCTATTTTTCTATTTCCTTCTGAGGAAACTGAATAGTTCAGTGAAAAGAGGTTTGTGGTTTTTCTAATTTTTTCCTTAAACTTTTTGATTTTTATTATTTGGTTTATTTCTGTAAGATAATATTTCCAGTCGGTTCTCACATCGGCCAAACGTCCCTAAGAGTTTTGGAACGTAGATAGACTGCCACTGGGCCTGGAGGTTCTGTAAGAAATTAAGAAGGGCTGGCTAGATCAGAGCAGTGGCCCACCTAGTCCAGCCTCCTGTTCTCGCAGAGGCCAGCCAGGTGCGTCAGTGGGAACCCAGCAAGCAGGACCTGAGTTCCAGAGCAACTTCCCCCACCTGCGGATTCAAGGAAGTGATGTTGTGAACAGGTGTGTGTCAACTTGAATTTTCCCTGTGGTTTATTACTGTAGATCATGGTATGAGGGAAAGTGAAATATATGACACCAATATATACTAAACACCTGAGTGGTTGCTATCAAGATAATGGCGGGATAACAGGAGGCAGGCAAGGATAGCCAATCTTGTCATTGTTCGCTAGAACCACATTTAATTATTTGCTTGTGTTTTATCCTCTATTTTATTCAGTGAACCGGCCTTGGGTCTCTTGATAAAGGGGAGTATACAAATTTAATCAATCAATCAATCAATCAATCAATTTCAGCTGGTGTTTTAATTAAGCAAAATGGGCAAATTGGGAAGGAAGCCGGAAACTCTGGGACAACATTCAACAGAACGATAAAACTATTGGAATGATAGGGAATTGCTCATCTCAAATTCTAAAGAGTAAAATTCATGTTAAATTGCTGTTTTAGGGTGTTTTTTTTAAAGTATGGAGTGGATTAATCCATTTTGCATTACTTTCTATGGGAAAGCGTGCCTTGGTTTTGGAACGGTTTGGTTTTGGAACGGAATTCCGGAACGGATTAAGTTTGAAAACCAAGATACCACTGTATGTATTCTGTGACTTCTATTTCAACCAATAAACCAAGCTTTCTGCATTACTTTGTGTATGAACCTCTTGCGGATGTAAGGATAAAGGGTAAACACATATTCATAAACAGATGCACATCATAACTCTAGCAGAGGATCCCATACTTCTTTGTAGGGTGTGCATGAGGGCTGGACTCGCATGTGGGTTCAGGCACATGCTTGCAACAATATTCAGCAGCATTTATTGCCTCCGACAGGGAGGCAGAGCCCAGGCAACAGGGCAGGACTCAGAAAGAAAGACGGGGCTATCAATAATAATCATAATAATATTTTATTTATATCCCGCTCTCCCCAGCCGAAGCCGGGCTCAGAGCAGCTAACAACAGTAAAATGTTGCAGAAAATGCATGCAGAAAGATGGCCACAAAAAAGGACTCTCGCAGTGTCCCGGCTCACCTTGAAGCGCCGGTCATACTTGACAACCGTGTCAGCAAAATCCACGCGCTCTCGCCGGCCCACAAAGCGCCGCAGCTCAGGGTGGGTCTCCAAGCCGATGTAGTCGCCCACAAAATTGCGGTTGATGCTGTTCCGGCGACGCTCTTTCTTGTTCAGAACGATGTTGGATGCTTTGCAAGACACAAGCGAGAAAGAAGCTAGGCCCAGCTGCAGCCAGGCACTCTGTGCGGGCTCAGAGACACTTTTCCAGCAGTCACACAACCCAGTGGCTAAGCCCTGCTGTTATGTACTAAGCTTGGATCCTAGAACCATAGGCAAGTAGGATCCTAGAATGCAACAACTGACTGGCTTGCAGGAAAAGACCAATCAGGCTCCAGGAGGGAAGCAGAATCAGCCAATCAGATGGGACTCATTGTGCAAATAATGTATATAAAAGCCTGAGGTTTGGGGGGCAATTAAATCACTGTTTTACAAGCTGCAATAAAGAGCATGAAATCACTACAGGACTCCGAGTCTATTTCACCTTAGGCGCACTTTTGGGGCACTGCGCTACCCAGCATTCAAACTGCAGAGAGAAATCGCTACGAACCCTTGTGCCACATCACCTGATTTTGGACAAATATGGGCCCCCATAGAATCATGGAACTGCAGAGTGGGAAGGGACCACTTGAGTCATCTAGTCCAACCCCCTGGAATGCAGGAGTCTTTTGCCCAACACGGGGCTCAAACCCAGGACCCTGAGATCAACAAATCTCATGCTCTACTAGCTGAGCTAAAATAATGGTCAAGGGTGCTGTCACAAAAGCCTTCTCTGCCCCCTCCTCCGTAATTCAAGTGCTGGTGTCACTGGCCCCACCCACAAGGGTGGGATGTTTGTGGAGCAATGAGGGATTTCCCACCCCCCAAAAGTCCAGCTCAGCTCACCTTCCTCTCTCATCTGAATGTACTTCCGGACGGCCACGTGTTTCCGCCACGCCTGTTGGATGACGCGGGCGTAGCCGTCGTAACGGCGCTCGCGCATCTCCTCCAGGAGGAAAAGCTGGAGAAGGAGGGAAGGGGAGAAGAGAGGGAGATCAATCGGGGCGGCATTGCCAGGGACAGGAAGGAGTCAGCAGACTCCAGAAGGAGCTGCCACTTTCTTGCCTCCCATAGGGATCCTTCGCAGAATTGCAGAGTTGGAAAAATGAAAATGAAATGAGCTCCAGTCTGGAACAGGCAGGGACCAATTTAACGTTTTAGACTTGAGGGCGTGAGAATGTTTGGAAGCTGGAACTTACGACCCATCTCAGCTTCCCACTGGGGTGTTTGGTCAGCCACTGGGAGAACAGGGGGCTGGAGGAGCTAGACTTTGGCCTCATCAAGTGACAAGGCTGCTCTTATATTAAGGTTGAAAGGAGGGAAGGATGAAAAGGGAGGGAGGGAGGGAAGGAAGGAAGGAGAGGAAGGGAGGGAGGGAGGGAGGGAGGAAGGAAGGAGAGGAAGGGAGGGAGGGAGGGAGGGAGGGAGGGAGGGAGGGAGGAAGGAAGGAAGGAAGGAAGGAAGGAGAGGAAAGAGGGAAGGAAGGAAGGGGAAAAGGGAGGGAGGAAGGGAAGGAAGGAAGGAAAGGGAGGTAGGAAAGGGAGGGAGGGAGGAAGGGAAGGAAGGAAGGAAGGAAGGAAGGAAGGAAGGAAGGAAGGAAGGAAGGAAAGGGAGGGAGGAAAGGGAGGGAGGGAGGGAGAGAGGGAGGGAGGGAGGAAAGAAGGAACTTGAGCACAGCCATCTTCCTCCCTGACTTCCCCCTCGGAGCCTCTGCTCCTCCCTCCTGCCCTCACCGACTCTGGAGCTTTGATGAAGACCTTCGTCCGCCCCAGCTGAAACTGGTCCAGGTCCATGTTGACAGATTTCATCAGGTGCACCACGCCCTGTTTCTCGTCCCCACGCCACAGTGGCCATGTCTCTGGGGTCAGAATGGCGTACCTGGGAGGGAGAGAGAGAGAGAATGTGCCTACGGGGGTTTGTACATGTGAAAGTGGGGAGGATGGAAACAGGTTCTGGGAACGGTCCGGCCCTTTCTGACCGGCGCCTCCTTCCCTTCGGCTGCTTCTGCATAGTCCAAGGCTTCGTCCCCATCAATAGGGGAAGCTTTCCCCGATGGTCCATAAAGACCGAGTTTCCGTCAAAAGGCGCAGGAGCAGAGTAGGATGGGCGGGCTTTTCCTCTGGTCAGTTGGCAACCCCAGAAAGGACACAGCGCAGCACACAAAGCCTCACCTATGGAGGAACTTGTGAAAGACCCTTCGGTAGGCGTAGCCGGCTCGGCGCACCCGGATATTCTCCCGCAGGCCCAAATATTCCACCTGGTGCTTCACCCTGGGGGAAGGAGCAGAAATTGAGGGCCACAAGAACAACGGAAGCAGCCTCTTATCGTCCTTCCCACAGAGAACACAATAACTTTGGATTTGCTATAGTTAATTGTTAATTGTTCGGCATTACAATAAACAGTGAGAGATCTTAGAAGTTTTCTGAGGCCTACATAGAAGAAGGAAATTAGAACTGCTTAATCCACATATAAGAGAACTGGGAGGGGTGTACCAGCCAATTTAGGGGGGTGGGCATTTTCTTTCTCCATATTTCCTACTAAGGAGTTAATATAGAAGTTGAATAAAGTAGGTGCAAGGATGCAACCTTGTTTAACACTATGGTAGGCTTGGATTTCCTTGGATAAGTGGCTCTGTCGGTCACACCTAACCCGGACCCGAGTGTTTTCGTATAAACTGCGGATGAGGCACAGTAGACATCTATGTTTGAAGCGCTTTAGTTTTTTGGATCAAATGGGAGGTAGGGAGAAGGGGGGGGGAGAGACTGCCTGACCTTCTGGCAACAGCTGTTCAAAGATAGACTGCGCCTGGACACAGAAGTTCCATTGAGCCGTTCGTTACAACTGATTGGGTTATGTCACAAAGAAGAAAGTGGGGTTCCCCTCCCAATTTATGGGAGAGAGAGCAGAAGAGGCAAAAAGCCCCTTGGCTGGATCTGAGTGAAGATCTGTCTTGTCCAGGACCTTGTTTCATGGGCAACAGGGAATTAAGAAGCTCTCCTTTGTCACTACTGTCTGTGACATTCAGGGGTATAGTGCTCTTGGACATGGAGGTTCTTTTAAAAGCTATTATATTGAATAAGCTTCTCATCATCCTCAAACTGAGCACAGAGGGGTATTTGAGAGAGTGGTGTGGGCACCCACCCAATTGCTTCTCTTCCCCCCCCCCGGACTTAGCCCCCACCCACAGAGAGATGCCACACTCCTGTCCTTTGCTACTCCAAAAGATCTGGGTCAAGGAATTTGCCTCGGAAAGACCATAGAGGGGAGAGAGAAAGCGGGACAGAGTGCCCCTTCCCCCCACTTCCTCCTTCCATTCCGTGAAATTTTCACATGACGAATCCAGCCTCATCCCCTCCCAACAAGGGAGCAATGAGTGTGTGTTGTGTAGGGAGCAAAGGGGGCTTTGTGGCTCCCAGGAAACACCCACCGGCACCACGTTGGTGACTCCTGCCATGTTGAAATGTGTTCATTTGACTCATTTTAACCCCAGTTAGAAGTTTATAGGGGATTTAAAACAGAATACCAGGGCACCTTCTCAATATACCTGAAGGAGCGTCTCCACCCCCATCGGTCTGCCGGGACACTGAGGTCCAGCTCCGAGGGCCTTCTGGCGGTTCCCTCCTTGTGAGAAGTGAGGTCACAGGGAACCAGGCAGAGGGCCTTCTCGGTGGTGGCACCCGCCCTGTGGAACGCCCTCCCATCAGATGTCAAAGAGATAAACAACTATCTGACCTTTAGAAGACATCTGAAGGCAGCCCTGTTTAGGAAAGTTTTTAATGTTTGATGTTTTATCACTTTATTATTATTATTATTAATATTCTGTTGGGAGCCGCCAAGAGTGGCTGGGGAAACCCAGCCAGATGGGTGGGGTATAAATAATAAATTATTATTACTTATCAGTGTAGGGGGATTAAATATCCCTTTTATCATACCACTGTCCTTGTTATTATGGCAGTTTAAGCAGGGAACTGTGAACCTAAGCAGCTCTGCAGATGTTGGTGAGCCACAAGTCCCATCATCATCCCTGAACAGCCTGGAATCCCAAGACTCCTCAAAATTAATTAAATCCCCTTTAAAAACCATCCTTGCCTGCAGCTACACTGGTTATTCTTCATGTGTCATTTTGGAGGGGCCGTACTGTCTCCCCTCATTCCCCCTCTTCATCTCTAGAACCGGAACTGATTTGAAGACCCCACCCCATCAGCCCCATGTGCCCCACAGCTGCCCCACCTGCTCTCCTCCCAGTCGCGGGGTCTCTTGGTCTCGTTCGGCTTGATGCATCTGATGTACTGCGGCGTGCATTTCATCAACGTGCCCACCAGGTCGTTGGCTTGTCTCTTTAATTTTTTCCCAGGAGGGGAGGAGGTGGGAAAAAAAGAAAATGTTTTGCTCTGTTTAATTCCTTTTTTTTTTTTTTTTTGGAGTCACAGCACAAAAGGAAAAGGGATGGGGAGGAGGGAGGAAAAAACAAGCAAGCTCGCAAATGATTTTCTCAGGGACAGGTTCCCTTTCCTGCTGCAGTTTGACGTAGCAGCTGCTGCACAACTGCATTTCTTAAAGCAGAGAATCCTAGCCCTTATGGATATACAAACACGCACACACTTTCCTTGTCTCTGCATGCGCTGTCAAGCCACACTACCTTGATCTTGCTGCCAGCTGTGGTGGGACGCCCTTTCTTCTCTGCGTTGAGGTTTTCAGGAAAGAGATCTCGGATGAATGGGCTTTGGACAACAAGGAAAAAAACATTAAGGACCTTCATTTTCCTTGTAGGAAACGGCTCACATGGCTCCAGGGCACCATAGAAAGGTCTTCGCTTTTGTTCCACTTTCAAACACAGCTTAAATCTTCCCATTTTACAGATGGGGAAGACTGAGGATCACCCAGGAGACATTTAACTCAGCTGGGATTCAAACCTGCAGCTTCCTGGTGTGAAACGCCATCCTAAAGGGACATGCTAGCAGGGCGGAGATGAGTTCCAGGAAGGAATTTTTGTTGCAAGGGGGCTGGAGGTTTGCTTTCGAGGGGCACCTTTCTCCCCACCCTGCCCCACTCACATCTCACTGCTCTGCATCAGCTCAATGAGGTCTGTAAAGAGCACATCGCGGTTCCGTTCGCAAAAGCCGTTCACGTCGTACGAGACCTGTAGCACGCGGGAAGAAAGAGGCTCAGGTTGCTGGACTTTGTAGTTACATGCAGATTCCTGGGGGGGGGGTCCCCTGCCCGCCCTCCACAATGCTGAACTGAACCAGACGGACCAAGGATCTGACTCAGGAGGCGGCAGCTTCCCATTCTCCTGATTTATCCAGAACCATGAGGACCAGGAACTTGCTATACTTTTAGCAGAAGGGCAGACAAAACTCAGTGGTTAGTGCAGCTGCTTGTCATGCAGAAGGTCCCAGTTTCAACCCCTGACAGCATCTCCAGACAGGGCCAGGAGAGACTCCCTGCTTGTTGCCCAAGTCACTGGCAGTGACAGCACCAATGGCCTGCCTTTCCCTTTCTTTAAATTTTCCGAAATTTGTGATTCAGTATACCTGTGGGTCAAGGGATGCGGGTGGCGCTGTGGGTTAAACCACAGAGCCTAGGACTTGCCGATCGGAAGGTCGGCGGTTCGAATCCCCGCCACGGGGTGAGCTCCCGTTGCTCGGTCCCTGCTCCTGCCAACCTAGCAGTTCGAAAGCACGTCAAAGTGCAAGTAGATAAGTAGATACCGCTCCAGCGGGAAGGTAAACGGCATTTCTGTGCGCTGCTCTGGTTCACCAGAAGCGGCTTAGTCACGCTTGCCACATGACCCGGAAGCTGTATGTCGCCTCCCTCGGCCAATAAAGCGAGATGAGCGCCACAACCCCAGAGTCGTCCACAGGGTGTTTAAAGGCTACCCACAGGTGTAAAGGTAAAAGGACCATTAGGTCCAGTCGTGGCTGACTCTGGGGTTGCTTCGCTCATCTCGCTTTACGCTGAGGGAGCCAGCGTACAGCTTCCGGGTCATGTGGCCAGCATGACTAAGCTGTGAGGGAACCGCCAGAAGGCCCTCAGAGCTGGACCTCAGGGTCCGGGCAGAACGATGGAGGTGGAGACGCTCCTTCAGGTCTACTGGACTGAGGCCATTTAGGGCTTTAAAGGTCAGCACCAACACTTTGAATTGTGCTCGGAAACATCCTGGGAGCCAATGTAGATCTTTCAAGACCGGTGTTATGTGGTCTCGGTGGCCGCTCCCAGTCCCCAGTCTAGCTGCCGCATTCTGGATTAGTTGCAGTTTCCAAGTCACCTTCAAAGGTAGCCCCACGTAGAGCGCATTGCAGTAGTCCAAGCGGGAGATAACCAGAGCATGCACCACTCTGGCGAGACAGTCTGTGGGCAGGGAGGGTCTCATCCTGCGTATCAGATAGAGCTGATAGACAGCTGCCCTGGACACAGAATTAACCTCCATGGACAATTGTGAGTCCAGAATGACTCCCAGGCTGCGCACCTGGTCCTTCAGGGGCACAGTTACCCCATCCAGGACCAGGGAGTCCTCTACACCTGCCTGCCCCCTGTCCCCCCAAAACAGTACTTCTGTCTTGTCAGGATTCAACCTCAATTCAAAAAAGATGCACAGCTCTGTGGATGAGGGAGGAGGGAGACCCACCCACTGCTTCTCTCTCAGATTCCCCTCCTGGGGGGCACTCACCTTCCCGGCATAATGGTGGATGATGAAGCCCTGGTTCCAACTGTTGAAGTGGGGGTGGGTCCCCAGAGCCGTCTGGAGCTTCTGCAAGAGGGTGTGATCGGCCCCCTCACCCTTGGCGTGCATCGTGGCGCAGACGTCATCCAGGATGCTCATCAGCCCCGGAGGATTCTGGGAGTGGGCGCAGCAATTGGGGGGGGGGTAAAGAGGAGGGAACGAGAAAATAAACAAATAAGAGGAGGCTAGGAGCTGAATTAATTGGGATGGGAGATTGTTTTCGTTTGTGCATATATGCATATTAGATATATCATTATTATTGAACAATTATTAACGATTAGTATAATTATATCATAATATAACATAATATTGATATCATCAGTAGTATTAATATCTTCTTGCTGCATTTGTATTTCCCCTTCCCCATCCAAAAAAGAGCTCAAGGTGCCGAGTGCGAATTTCTCCCTCTTCATTTTATCCTCACAACAACCCTGCGAGGGAGGGCAACCGACCCAAAGTCCCCTCAGTGGGGCCTCACGTGGCTGATATCCAATGAAGCCGAACGTTGGGAGATTTGGGACAAATAAAAGAAAGGACTTTAATAATAATAATAATAATAAATTTTATTTATACCCCGCCCTCCCCAGCCAAGACGGGGCTCAGGGCAGCTAACACCAAATATAAAAACAATTGATTAGAATACAGCTTAAAAAACAAAATTAATTTTTTTAAAAAAATAATTTTTATTAACTGGCCAATCACATCAAATTAAATCACATCACATAAATTCCAAATTACAAAGCCAAATTTTTAAAAAACAAAATTAAAACACAACATTAAAACATTAAAATGCAGCCTCATTTCAGTGGAACTCAATCAAACACCTCTGGTGTTTTCTTCCCTATTTCCCCCCCCCCCGAGTAAACTTGCGCCCCCAAAAGAATCTCTATAACAGGAGGCACTCTGCACCCTTGCCCAGCGACAACTCCCAGGGTTCCTTGAGGGGAGAGGCGACAGTTCAGGCAGGTATGAACCCCGGGACGCAGGAGGTGGCGAGGCTCCTCCTTCAACTTTTAATAAATAATAATAATAAAGTTTTATTTATATCCTGCCCTTACCAGCCGAAGCCGGGCTCAGAGCGGCTAACAACAGTAAAAGTAACACAGTTTACATAAAATCACAAACAATTAATTGAAATACATTCTAAAATCAATTCAGAATCAAATCAATTCATAATCAAATTCATGGCAACCATTGGGCCAGAGTTCTGTGAAGATTGCCAAAGGAGAGAGGGAGTCAGACTGTGCCTTGGCCAAAGGCCAGGCGGAACAGCTCCGTCTTGCAGGCCCTGCGGAAAGATGTACAGTCCCGCAGGGCCCTAGTCTCTTGGGACAGAGCGTTCCACCAGATCGGGGCCACGGCCAAAAAAGCTCTGGCTCTGGTTGAGGCCAACCTAACCTCTCTGTGGCCTGGGACCTTCAGGATGTTTTTATTTGAAGACTGTAAGTTCCTCTGTGGGACATACCAGGAGAGGTGGTCCCGTAGGTACGAGGGTCCTAAGCCGTATAGGGCTTTAAAGGTTAAAACCAGCACCTTAAACCTGACCCTGTACTCCACCGGGAGCCAGTGCAGCTGGTATAGCACCGGGTGAATGTGATCCCGCAGCGAGGACCCCATAAGGAGTCTCGCTGCGGCATTCTGCACCCGCTGGAGTTTCTGGGTCAGTCTCAAGGGCAGCCCCACGTAGAGCAAGTTACAATAATCCAGTCTGGAGGTGACCGTCACGTGGATCACAGTGGCCGGATCAGGGCGAGAGAGGTAAGGAGCCAACTGATTAGCTTGGCGGAGATGAAAAAATGCCGCCTTTGTTATAGCTACAATCTGCGCCTCCATGGAAAGGGAGGTGTCAAAGATTACACCCAAACTCCTAACGGATGTTGCTGGCACTAATTGTGCCCGCGCAAGAGATGGGAGTTGCCCCCCCATCCCAATATCGTCCCAATGTTTTCCCCACTCACCACTTTGTTCTCAATGAGGTCGCACACGACTTTGTTGTTGAAGTAGTCAATGGCGTTCCAGCGGATGCCCTCCTGGACGTATTCCTCCTGTGGGTCGGAAGAGAGGGATTGTGGGACAATTGGCTGGACGAGGAGCTAAACTTGCACAACAGACACACACACTTTCTCTATCCATCCATCAGCACTAAACTGCTCCTGGGACCGTATGCAAATGACTTCACGGACACTGGCCAATAGGTACTATCTACAGTAGGGATGGCCCTCCAGATGCTGCCGAACTACAACTCCCATCATCCCCACACTGGCTGGGACTGAGGGGAGGTGGAGGCCGACAACATCTGTCAATGATCGCCGTAATGTGGACATTCCTTGTAGGGCATATAACAGTCATCTGGAAATGAGTGGCTATGCAACACTGAAAAACGAAGCCACAGGACCCACTCAAAAGAACCCACAATCTATTTAAGGGGCATTGATGCAATCAATTAAGGAGATCTCTTGTCCGTTTCACTTCCTACACCGAACGAAAACACAACTGCTGGTCTCTCTCACCTGTTCGGCCTTCAGCGTCAGCTCGATGAAAATCTGCTGCAGCTTCTCGTTCACAAAGTTGATGCAAAACTGTTCGAATCCGTTTTTCTGCAGCGAGGAAGAAAGAAGGGGCTGTCAGGAAGAACTCGAGAGTCGCAGGAGGGGAAGTCGGAGATTTGGGTTGCGGCGGGGGGACAGAAATGTTGGGCATCGCTGCCCTGACCTCAGCTTCTCAACCCTCCACCAACGAGAATCAGTTGGAACAATCCCTGGGTCTCTGCGCCTGTCTCCAGCTTGTAGAAAAAATGTGCATCAATATGCATATATATTATTTAGTTATTATATTTGCTGGTTGCTTTCCTGGGGGGAAATAGGCAGCCAGGAAGGCAGAGCAGTTTCTCAAGCAGAATCCTCTGAAATTAATGGTGGGTGCAAAGCATTGTAATGTATTTTTAATCTTTGTTGGAAGCCGCCCAGAGTTGCTGGGGAAACCCAGCCAGATGGGCGGGATACAAATAAAATATTATTATTATTATTATTATTATTATTATTATTATTATTATTATTATTATTATTACTGGAGGAGGGGGTGTGCCCCACGTTTCAGGGGAATCTGCTATTTCCTTTTTTTATATTACCTGGAAGATCTCAAAGCCGTAGATATCCAGAACCCCGATGCTGTATTCCAGGCGGTCTTTCTGTATGGCCTTGTTGACAGCCTGAGAGCAAATAAGAGCAGCGCACAGAAGGGAAGAGGGAGAAGGAGGGCAAATCTCATGAAATAAGCCAAGTTTTCACAATCAAATCTAAATAACCAGGACTTAGCACGCAGGAGTCCTCTGCTTGCAGCATCAGCGACCTGCAGAGAGTTGTGTTTTGCAGTTATGGAGCAGTTACTTCTGGGTTTCGCCGCTCGCGCATGCGCAGATGGTCAAAATGACGTCGGTGCATGCGCGGAAGCAGCAAATTGTGACCTGCGCATGCGCGGACACGGGTTGCGTTTGCTTCTGGATGTGAACGGGGCTCCGGAACGGCTCCCGTTCGCATCCAGAGGCACCACTGTATGTGCTCTTAGTCTTATTTCTCAACTCAGTCTCACTCCAACGTCAATCAAATGCTAGCATAGATAGCAAACCTTTACTGTATTTTTTGAACATATGTTTTACCGCATGTTTGGACAGAAGTCAAATCGCCATAGGCTGGAGACCCAGGTGACAAATACGGTCACCGAAGTGGGTATTTGGAACAGGACCTTCTCAAAATGTCCACCCATCCACCCCGCTGCCCTTTTGGGTGCCCAGCCCCGAAACTCACGTCCACCAGGAAATCGAAGAGGCGGGCGTAGAGGGCCTTGGAGAGGGCGTCCCGGGTGAAGCTGGCCTGCTCCACGTTCAGCGTCACGTCAATCACCTCCTGCTGCCCGCCCCACTTGCTGTCCATCTTCCGACTGGTCAGCTTCTCCTTGAGGCGTTGCTGGTCGATAGCCAAGAGGTATGATGGGAAAGCCAGGACTGAGGGAGAGAGGGGACTTGGCTGCCACGGTTGTTTTCAGGCCAGATTCGCGGCACACATTTAGAGCACTGCCACCCTGCTTTAGACAGTCGCGGCTCCCCCACAAAGAACCCTGGGAACTGTAGTTTGCTAAGGGTGCTGGGGCTGCTCGTCCCCCTCAGGGAAATCTGGGAATTGTAGCTCTGTGAGGGGGAAAGCATTCTTAACAAACAACAGTTGTTGGTTTCTTTTCCTGAGGAAGTCACAAGTGTTGAAACCAGCGCCCCCTACTGTTGGACTCCCTTGCCTTCCACCCTACCGGTCCCAAGGGGAACCAGTTGCTGCTGAAACCCCTCAGCTGCCAGCCCCACAACTCACAGTCCTCGCTCTCCACCATGGCGTAATTGCCCGACTCCCGGAAAGTGATGTTGCCCAGGTGCAGGATCCCGGCCACGATCTGGAGCACCAAGGCTTGCTCTTCCGCCGAGAGGCCCACCACATCCATGGCTGTCTGGAGACGGGAGGGAGAGAAAGAGACGCCATTGCAGTGGGGTTGGGCTAGATGGCATTTAGGGTCCCCTTCCGACTCCGCAATTCTGTGAAAAGGAGTCCGTACCAAAGGGGAACCTCTAAAGAAGAAAAACGGGGACCAGGTGACTTGTCAAAATTCTGGGCTATGTGTCTCTGGTCATGTGCCAATTCCCTTTCCTTCAGGGGAATACACATGCAAATTGTTCTCCCCCCTTGAGGAAAAAATATTCTCTTGGTTGTATTTTCATTAATTTAACCGGTTTGTGCTTTGAAAAATTGTGCTCTGCATTTCCTCCATGGAGCTCAGTGTACTACTATATGCAGTGCCAGATTCACGTATAAGCTAAACAAACTATAACTTAGGGCTCCGCTCTCTTGGCCCCCCCCCCAAAAAAAAAATTAAAGGAAAAAATAACTGCCCCCACCCTGCTCTGCCCCTGGGTCTAGGTCCCCTGAAACTCTTGCCCTCTAAATGGACTGACCACAGTTTCTTGAGCGCTCAGCAGGGAAATGGCCTGGATTCTAGCTGAGTGACCTCCATTAGGACAGGAGAAAACACACAGATCATCAAACACAGCAAGCACAGAACTGGCCCCCTAATACTTATTCCATCTTGCAAGAAATCGATCCTTTAGTGTGGCAGCATCCACACTATGGAACTCCTTGCCTCTTGAAATCAGGCCTTCACTGACCTCTTTTCGGCACCGGCTAGAAACAATTTTGTTCAGGCCACTCTATCCAGACCCATGTCGACATGTGTTTTGATCTGGTTTGGAGTAGCTTTAAATAATCTTTCGGATGTTTTAAATAGTTGTTTTTAACGGATAATATTTTCTGCTTTGAAGGGCTCCCCCCCCCCCACTTTACAAACAAGAGGGCTATAAATTTTATGAAATGAGGATGATGATTTAAAAGCCTTGGTTTCATACCAATGTCTCCTGAAATTCCTGGTGGTCGTTGACGTCTTCCACTTTGTAAGCTGCCGACTGGTTGAGGTAGTAATAATAATCTGGAGTGGTGATACCCAAATTTTCTCGCTGCTCTGCGCTGGCTCCTTCTAGCAGCTGCAGTGAGGGGGGGAAGGGACAGGGAAGAGGTAATTAATAAACAAAATGAGACTTTTTCTATGCAAAACGTGTTAAGAGCTCAAGAAACCTCTCAACTCTGCAAACCCTTTACAACAACCTTATGACGTAGAATAGCACAAATGTCTTAAGAGTTCAAAAAATGATACATAATGAAATGAAAAGGATGCTTAAAATAATGTTCATTAAAAAAAAACAAAAAACAGAAGCTTTTCTCTTGGGAATTATAGGGACAGAACCACTGTATAGAAGCTCATTCATGTATGCTACTACAGCAACAAAAATGTTACTTGCCCAAAAATGGAAAGGAAGAAGTCCCGGCAAACGAAGAATGGATACAAAAACTTATGGAATATGCAGAAATGGCAAAACTTACCGGAAGAATAAGAGATCAAGCTAACAAACTTTTTATAAAAGAATGGAAATGGTTTATTGAATATTTACAGCTAAATTGTAAACCAATAACAACACTGGCAGGATTCTTGTAATAACCTGCGGTTTCATAAGAGTATATATTTAAAGTAGATGAACAAATGAACAAATTAAGTTAATTTGGATATGCAGAAGATATTAAAAATAAACTTAAGGAACAGCAGGAAGAGGGGGAAGGAAGTCAAGTTTCGAAAAGTCAAAACGATTGCAAAACCAGTGAAACGTATAAATCTGAAAAGTATAAATTTTAAAAAGAGTTCAAAAAACTCTGCAAACCTCCAGCGACATTGTAAGGTAGAACAGTGGCATTGTCCGCCTTTCCCAGCATAACTTTTCCCTTTTCTTGCGAGGAATCCTATTCGGAATAAGGGAATTTCCCTTAAAAAAAGGGAAACGTTGACAGCTATGTTTTCCAGGATAAACCACCTGAAGCCACGAAGCAGAGCTGGCAAGGGGGGTGGCTCAGGGATGACATTGAGGCCACCAAGTGCCACCACTGATGTTTGGGGATACCAGTTTTAGCTCCGAAGGACACCGAAACACACACATGTACCCCTCTGGCCTCTTCCCGTAAGATAATTCAGGCCTGATCCATCACCTGATAGTAGATATGGAAGCTCCTCTCTCCTGGGTTCTGGCTGACGACACGAGACTTCTCCAGCAGGAAGTTGGAGATCTTGCCTCCGTCGGGCTCCCCGCCCCGGCTGAACTGGATCTCAAAATACTTGCCCTAGGGGGCAAACAGGAAGGGGACTCCGTTAGAATTATGCTTCGCGAGTCCCCCCAACCCCCCAATCATTGTTGAATTGGCAAACAAAATAAATCCGGCTAAGAGGTCACCAACCTTTTTTTAGACCACCCACCCAATTGCTTCTCTTCCCCCCTGACTTAGTACCCACCCACAGAGGGATGGCACCCTCCTGTCCTTCTCTGTTCCAAAAGATCTGGGTCGAGGAATTTGCCTCGGAAAGACCATAGAGAGGAGAGAGAAAGCGGGACAGAGTGCCCCTTCCCCCCACTTCCTCCTTCCATTCCATGAAATTTTCGCAAGACGAATCCGGCCTCATCCCCTCCCAACAAGGGAGCAATGAGTGTGTGTTCTGTAGGGAGCAAAGGGGGCTTTGTGGCTCCCAGGAAACACCCACCGACACCACGTTGGTGACTCCTGCCATGTTGAAATGAGTTCATTTGACTCATTTTAACCCCAGTTAGAAGTTTGTAAGGGATTTGAAACAGAATACCAGGGCACCTTCTCAATATGCCTGAAGGAGCGTCTTCACCCCCATCATTCTGCCCGGGCACTGAGGTCCAGCAGAATGGACCTCAGCGGCTGCTGAGACCACATAACACTGGTCTTGAAAGACCTACATTGGCTCCGAGTACATTTCCGAGCACAATTCAAAGTGTTGGTGCTGACCTTTAAATCCCTAAATGGCCTCGGTCCAGTAGACCTGAAGGAGCGTCTCCACCCCCATCGTTCTACCGGGACGCTGAGGTCCAGCTCCGAGGGCCTTCTGGCGGTTCCCTCACTGCGGGCAGCCAAGTTACAGGGAACCAGGCAGAGGGCCTTCTCGGTGGTGGCACCCACCCTGTGGAACGCCCTCCCATCAGATGTCAAGGCAGTAAACAACTATCTGACTTTAATAAGACATCTGAAGGCAGCCCTGTTCAGGGAAGTTTTTAATGTTTGATGTTTATTATTAATAATATTCTGTTGGGAGCCGCCAAGAGTGGCTGGGGAAACCCAGCCAGATGGGCAGGGTATAAATAACAAATTATCATTTCTTATCAGTGTAGGGGAGATTAAGTATCCCTTTTATCACACCACTGTCCTTGTTATTATGGCAGTTTAAGCAGGGAACTCTCCAGATGTTGGTGAACAACAAGTCCCATCCTCACCCCTGACAGACTAGCTGGAGATGATGGGAGTCAGAGGCCCACGGATATTCCTTACCTCTGGGTTAAAGGGTGACCTTTTCTCTTATATGCTAATAATAATAATAATAATAATAATAATAATAATAATAATAATTTATTTTTATACCCCGCCCATCTGGCTGGGCTTCCCCAGCCACTCCGGGCGGCTTCCAACAAAATATTAAAATACAATAATGCATCAAACATTAAAAGCTTCCCTAAACAGGGCTGCCTTCAGATGTCTTCTGAATGTCAGGTAGTTGTTTATCGCTTTGACATCTGGTGGGAAGACATTCCACAGGACAGGCGCCACCACCAAGAAGGCCCTCTGCCTGGTTCCCTTTAACCTCACTTCTTGCAGGGAGGGAACCGCCAGAAGGCCCTCGGAGCTGGACCTCAGTGTCCGGGCAGAACAATGGGGGTGGAGACGCTCCTTCAGATTTTTAAATTTATAAACTGCTCACATTATAAATGATCACAAGTGGTGTAGGAAAAAAGGAGGTATAAAGCACACACAGATATTCATGCAGTTAAAATAACACCAAAAGAAGACAATCCGTCGACGACAATTTAAAATATGAGTCAGAAAAGGCATTGGGGAGTAAAAAGTTGTCAAACATGCATCTGAAAGGAGTTGATTGTTGGCAAATGTCTTTTATCTCAGATGGTGACTAACTGAAGAGGTCACAGAAATAAGACAGGACTGTGTGTAAGCCACAATTCCTTCTCATCTTACTGGGGGCCTAAAAATTCAGCTTCCCCAGAATGCCCATTTGTGTTTTGCTTTTGCGTTCCCGCTTTTGAAACGACACTGCTGAGTTTCTAGGCTTCATGGAGTCGTGTTAGCGGCCAGGAAAGCCAAACCTCCCAGTGAGAGCCTACATGTCACAAACAGATCTCCCGCCTCGACTTCGCAGACACTTACAAATCGGCTCGAGTTGTTGTTCCGAACCGTCTTGGCGTTCCCGAATGCCTCCAGGAGAGGGTTGGATTTCAGGATGATTTCCTTCACGTGCTGAGGTAGAAATGGGGTTGGGGGGGGTTGATATTAAATCTGGTACAGCTCCTTTGCTTACAATTGCCTGAGGCACGCAAGAGCCCCCTCTCAATTAACATCATAGAACCATAGACTTGGAAGGGACCCTAAGAGGCATCTAGTCCAACCCACTGAAATGCAGGAATCTCAACTAAAGCATCCATGTCAGGAGTGCGTGCAGGAGCCGGGCCCTGCGACCAAGAGGACTTTGCAGGACTGGGGCCTTCCTAAGTTTGTTCTGGAGAGGCAAGGTGCGGCCACACAGCTGAGGCCAATTGGTAACTCGCTGCACCGGGTGGCAAGAGCCGGGAAGGGATATAAGGTCAGCATTTCCCTTCGGCTCTTTGCCACAGCAACTCGTTTCCTGCCTTCCTGCGTTTGGCTTCTGCTTCCTGGTCCTCGGACCTCGGCTTCGTGACTCCCTGCTTCTGGACCCTCAGACCCTGGACTTCGTGACTCCCTGCTTCTCATCCCTCGGACCCTGGACTTCGTGACTCCCTGCTTCTCAACCCTCTGACCCTGGACTTCGTGACTCCCTGCTTCTCGACCCTCGGACCCTCGGACCTAGGACTTCGTGACTCCCTGCTTCTCGACCCTCGGACCCTGGACTTCGTGACTCCCTGCTACTCCACCCTCGGACCCTGGACTTCGTGACTCCCTGCTTCTCAACCCTCGGACCCTGGACTTCGTGACTCCCTGCTTCTCCACCCTCGGACCCTGGACTTCGTGACTCCCTGCTACTCCACCCTCGGACCCTGGACTTCGTGACTCCCTGCTTCTCAACCCTCGGACCCTGGACTTCGTGACTCCCTGCTACTCCACCCTCGGACCCTGGACTTCGTGACTCCCTGCTTCTCGACCCTCGGACCCTGGACTTCGTGACTCCCTGCTTCTCGACCCTCGGACCCTGGACTTCGTGACTCCCTGCTACTCCACCCTCGGACCCCGGACTTCGTGACTCCCTGCTTCTCCACCCTCAAACCCTGGACTTCGTGACTCCCTGCTTCTCAACCCTCGGACCCTGGACTTCGTGACTCCCTGCTACTCCACCCTCGGACCCTGGACTTCGTGACTCCCTGCTTCTCGACCCTCGGACCCTGGACTTCGTGACTCCCTGCTTCTCGACCCTCGGACCCTGGACTTCGTGACTCCCTGCTACTCCACCCTCGGACCCTGGACTTCGTGACTCCCTGCTTCTCAACCCTCGGACCCTGGACTTCGTGACTCCCTGCTTCTCCACCCTCGGACCCTGGACTTCGTGACTCCCTGCTACTCCACCCTCGGACCCTGGACTTCGTGACTCCCTGCTTCTCAACCCTCGGACCCTGGACTTCGTGACTCCCTGCTACTCCACCCTCGGACCCTGGACTTCGTGACTCCCTGCTTCTCGACCCTCGGACCCTGGACTTCGTGACTCCCTGCTTCTCAACCCTCGGACCCTGGACTTCGTGACTCCCTGCTACTCCACCCTCGGACCCTGGACTTCGTGACTCCCTGCTTCTCGACCCTCGGACCCTGGACTTCGTGACTCCCTGCTTCTCGACCCTCGGACCCTGGACTTCGTGACTCCCTGCTACTCCACCCTCGGACCCCGGACTTCGTGACTCCCTGCTTCTCCACCCTCAAACCCTGGACTTCGTGACTCCCTGCTTCTCAACCCTCGGACCCTGGACTTCGTGACTCCCTGCTACTCCACCCTCGGACCCTGGACTTCGTGACTCCCTGCTTCTCGACCCTCGGACCCTGGACTTCGTGACTCCCTGCTTCTCGACCCTCGGACCCTGGACTTCGTGACTCCCTGCTACTCCACCCTCGGACCCTGGACTTCGTGACTCCCTGCTTCTCAACCCTCGGACCCTGGACTTCGTGACTCCCTGCTTCTCCACCCTCGGACCCTGGACTTCGTGACTCCCTGCTACTCCACCCTCGGACCCTGGACTTCGTGACTCCCTGCTTCTCAACCCTCGGACCCTGGACTTCGTGACTCCCTGCTACTCCACCCTCGGACCCTGGACTTCGTGACTCCCTGCTTCTCGACCCTCGGACCCTGGACTTCGTGACTCCCTGCTTCTCGACCCTCGGACCCTGGACTTCGTGACTCCCTGCTACTCCACCCTCGGACCCCGGACTTCGTGACTCCCTGCTTCTCCACCCTCAAACCCTGGACTTCGTGACTCCCTGCTTCTCCACCCTCAAACCCTGGACTTCGTGACTCCCTGCTTCTCGACCCTCGGACCCTAGACTTCGTAACTCCCTGCTTCTCGACCCCCGGACCCTGGACTTCGTGACTCCCTGCTTCTCAACCCTCGGACCCTGGACTTCGTGACTCCTTGCTTCTCGACCCTCGGACCCTGGACTTCGTGACACCCTGCTTCTCCACCCTCAAACCCTGGACTTCGTGACTCCCTGCTGCTCCACCCTCAGACCCTGGACTTCGTGACTCCTTGCTTCTTGACCCTCGGACCCTGGACTTCGTGACTCCTTGCTTCTCGACCCTCGGACCCTGGACTTCGTGACTCCCTGCTTCTCCACCCTCAAACCCTGGACTTCGTGACTCCTTGCTTCTCGACCCTCGGACCCTGGACTTCGTGACTCCCTGCTTCTCGACCCTCGGACCCTGGACTTCGTGACTCCCTGCTTCCTGACCCTCGGACCCCTGGTTTCTGGACTCTTGTTCCTGCTCCCACCCCGCCATCTTGCCCCCGGTCCCGACGTCCTCAGCCGGGACTTCGTTCGCCCGTAGACTGGACAGTGACAATCCATGACAGATGGCCATTCAACCTTTGCTTAAAGATCTCCAATATAGGAGAGTCCACCACCTTCCGAGGGAATCTGTCCCCTTACCCTCTGAAAGTCCTTCCCAAGGTTTAATCTGATTCTTTTTCTGCTGTCACTTAAATCCAGTGGTTTGGGCCCTACGCTCTGTAGCAGCAGCAGGAGGAAACTAGCTTGCTCAATCTTCCACGTGACACGGCCCTTCAGATATTTGAAGATGGCTATCACATCTCCTCTCAGTCTCCTTTCCCCCAGGACAAACACACCCAGCTCCCTCAACCATTCCTCATAAGGCTTGGTTCCTAGATCCTTAACCATCTTGGTTGCCCTCCTCTGCACATGTTCCAGCTTGTCAACATCCTTCTTAACTTGTGGCGCCCAGAACTGGACACAGTATTCCAGGTGTGCTCTGACCAAGGCAGAATAGAGCAGAATTCCATGATTCTGTGAAACATTTTTAATATCTATCTATCCATCCACGCGGGTGGCGCTGTGGGTTAAACCACAGAGCCTAGGACTTGCCGATCAGAAGGTTGGCGGTTCGAATCCCCGCGACGGGGTGAGCTCCCGTTGCTCGGTCCCTGCTCCTGCCAACCTAGCAGTTCGAAAGCACGTCTAAGTGCAAGTAGATAAAGAGGTACCGCTCTGGCAGGAAGGTAAACGGTGTTTCCGTGCGCTGCTCTGGTTCGCCAGAAGCGGCTTAGTCATGCTGGCCACATGACCCGGAAGCTGTACGCCGGCTCCCTCGGCCAGTAAAGCGAGATGAGCACCACAACCCCAGAGTCGGTCACGACTAGACCTAATGGTCAGGGGTCCCTTTACCTTATTACTTCCCTTGATCTGGACACTAGACTTCTGTTGATACAGCCCAGAATAGCATTAGCCTTTTTTGCTGCTGCATCATGCTGCTGGCTCATGTTAAGCACCACAGTTTGGAAACAGGGGTGGGGAAATTTAGCCAATGTGGTTTAATACCTGCACTTTGGGGCCTCCACCAGACACCTTGGAGATGTAGCCCATGATGTATTTGGCTGCTACAGTCTTGCCGGCACCGCTCTCCCCACTAGAACACAAAGAGAGGAAGATATCAAAGAACCAAGAGGGGTTTAGCTGCAAAGAGAGGTACTAAAATCATACACCAGACACTTGGTACCAGTCACACTGGAATATAGCTATTATGGAGAAAACCGCGTATGATTTGAGATTTTGACAAGGACTAGAACCTGCAGGCACGTTTTATATGATTTGGCATTCCTTTCTTGCATATGCTAGAGAACTATCATTTTCAAACCATCATCAGAAGCCTGGCAAATTGGGAACTAGACTTGCTAGTCAGATAATGCTAATATTCTTCATCTGTATACAACATTTATTCTCGCTTTTTGCTTTCGTGACTTGGACTTCATCATTTTAACCTCTCTGCAACAGCACAGATTATATGTGCCTTTTTTCCCATCTTTCAATTTCTGCCAGTCTGTCATCTCTTTGTTTTATATATTTAATTTCTAAAATGAAATAAAAAAATCCTTACCAACCCCTCCCCCCAAACTTCCCTACCCAGTTCTCTAAACTGTGCAGGATTTTACAAATATCATGTATCTCCCCCACTGCTTATGTCGCCTTTTTTCTAATCTAAAAGCCCCCAAACAACACAAGCTTTCTCCATATCAATGGCACCCTTTCTGTCCCTGTAACATTACCTGATAATGACGCACTGATTCTCCCCATCAATCAACATGTTCCGGTACATGTTATCAGCCAGAGCATAGATATGGGGAGGGTTTTCATACTGGGCCTGTGAGGAAGACATGGGCCACGTAAGACCTTTGATTATCCTATTTTCCAGAAAACCTTTGCTTTCCAAGGTATTTTAAGATCTAGGTAACAAAGGGCCTTGGGCACGGGAATCCCCCATCATGGCAATGACACAGGCATGAAAATGACTATCTGGAGAATTTATTTATTTATTGCATTTATATCTTAAGGTGGCCCCCACTCTTCTCGTTTAATCCCACACAGCAAGAGACACACATCTTGTAAATGTACACACCCATTCAGAGCAGGCATAGGCAAACTCGGCCCTCCAGATGTTTTGAGACTACAATTCCCATCATCCCTGACCACTGGTCCTTTAGCTAGGGAAGATGGGAGTTGTAGTCCCAAAAAACATCTGGAGGGCCGAGTTTGCCTATGCCTGATTTAGAGGAATTTCAGCATCATCACCAGCAATCATTCATTCATTTATACATGCTTTTTGGGAGAGCGCAAAAATCAACAGAACAAACTTAGGTCCCTGCATTCCATTGCGTCTTCTCTAAGCAGAACTTAGCCGGATCCCACCAAATAATAAGTTATTTGCACAGCTCTGCCGATTAGTGGCAGTCCGTTTAAAATATTTGTTAATTGCTCCGCTGCCAAAGCGTTTTGGGGTCCGTATGCAAATGTGCGAATTAAAAAACGAATGCGTGCATGAAATATAAATACAACTTGAGCCTGACAAATGGTTAGAGGGGAATGGAGTAAGGCAGAAAAACAGCAAGAGAAAATTAAAACCTGAAAAATTAAAAAAAAGCAAAACAGCTTTTTGAAAAGCAGCCACGTGGCTCCTTAGGAAGGATTGCTGTCCTAAGGGGTCCCTTCCTACAATTCCATGATTCTGTGAAACATTTTTAATATCTATCTATCCATCCATGCAGGTGGTGCTGTGGGTTAAAACCACAGAGCCTAGGGCTTGCCGATCAGAAGGTTGGCGGTTTGAATCCCCGCGATGGGGTGAGCTCCCGTTGCTCGGTCCCAGCTCCTGCCAACCTAGAAGGTTTGAAAGCACGTCAAAGTGCAAGTAGATAAATAGGTACCTTCCGACGGGAAGGTAAACGGCGTTTCCGTGCGCTGCTCTGGTTCGCCAGAAGCGGCTTAGTCATGCTGGCCACATGACCCGGAAGCTGTATGCCGGCTCCCTCGGCCAATAAAGCGAGATGAGCGCCGCAACCCCAGAGTCGGCCACGACTGGACCTAATGGTCAGGGGTCCCTTTACCTTTATCCATCCATCAATCTCCCTCCCTACAGCTGGCTGTTAAAGGGGATGGTCTGCCCACTGGCCACTAGATGGCAGTGTCAGAGCAAAGCAGACCTCCCTGTGGGTCAGAGTGGGCATGGCAAATCAATGGCACTTCTGACTGGGCGCCGAGGTTCCAGTTGCACAACTCTGTGAGTGTGGCCACGCTCCCTCCTTTGACTCACGGCTTTCGCAGCGTCACTGGAGAGGAGGAAGTCATTCCCACGCTCCAGCAGACTTTCAGGCCAGCTCCCACCTACCTCGCCTTCCCGTTCTGGATGGTAGGAGCAGCACAGCAGGCAGGAATACAACAGGTGAAGCTGACCACCCGTTGCTACCCGGGAAAGTTGAATTTCTGACTGCCTGGCACGGGACACAGAATATCTTTTTGTTGCTTCGGTGTTCAAAAGAGCTTTCCTGGGTAGCCGAGACTCTGAGATGGGTCTGGGGAACCTATAGCCATCTGGGCGCTGCTGAACTATAACTCCCATCCTCCTCCCTCCTTGTTGGGCCATGCTGGCTTCTGGGACTGATCTGATGGGGAGTCACTATCGGGGTGGGGCAAGGCACAGATATTCCCCTGCCCTGTTCTAATCCAAGAGTGCCTCGACAATATTATTTTGTTTACAGTGGTACCTCGGTTTCCGAACATTGACGAGCGTTTCGATTTTCTAACACCATAAACCCAGAAGTAAACCACCCCCACCATTCTACCTGGATGCTGAGGTCCAGCCCCGAGGGCCTTCTGGCGGTTCCCTCACTCCAAGAAGTGAAGTTACAGGGAACCAGGCAGAGGGCCTTCTCGGTGGTGGCACCCACCCTGTGGAACGCCCTCCCACCAGATGTCAAAGAGATAAACAACTACCAGACTTTTAGAAGACATCTGAAGGCAGCCCTGTTTAGGGAAGCTTTTAATGTTTGATGCATTACTGTATTTTAATATTTTGTTGAAAGCCGCCCAGGAGTGGCTGGGGAAGCCCAGATGGGCAGGATATAAATAAAATAAAATATTATTATTATTATTATTATTATTATTATTATTATTATTATTATTTATTTTATTATTTGTACCCTGCCCATCTGGCTGGGTTTCCCCAGCCACTCTGGGCGGTTTCCAACAAAGATGAAAAATACATTAAAATGTCACACATTAAAAACTTCCCTGAACAGGACTACCTTCAGATGTCTTCTAAATGTCAGGTAGTTGTTTATCTCTTTGACATCTGGTGGGAGGGCGTTCCACAGGGTGGGCGCCACTACCGAGAAGGCCCTCTGCCCGGTTCCCTGTAACTTGGCTTTTCGCAGGGAGGGAACCGCCATAAGGCCCTCGGAGCTGGACCTCAGTGTCCGGGCTGAACGATGGGGGTGGAGATGCTCCTTCAGATATACTGGGCCGAGGCTGTTTAAGGCTTTAAAGGTCAGCACCAACACTTTGAATTGTGCTCAGAAATGTACTGGGAGCCAAGGTACGCTTCTCGTTTAATTGTCAGCACAAGGCTCAGAAAAATGGAATTCCTACAAATGACAGATCTCGATAGTTGCTTTGAGGGAAGCTGGGGAAGCCAGTGTCACCGGAAGGGGGGGGCAGGACTCTGCACATGCCCAGGGGCACTCTCCACCTCGGCAGCTGCATAAACAAAAGGAAGGCAAACCTAGTAACTTACCGCCCCCTGGTACATGTCGATCTCGCGGTCGGTGAAGTAGGGCAGTTGTTTGAAGGGGTTCACGGAAATCAGGACAGGACCAATGTAGGTCTTTTTATGTTTTGAAAGTCAAGGGTCAAGGAACAAGACAAGGGTGGGCAGGCAATTCAGTGAGCAGTCAAATCCAGCAGGTTCCCTCCCAGTTGAAATAGCCAGAGCCCTGAAGCTGGATCAGGCCAAAGGACAATCCGGACCTTCTCCATTATTTGACTGGCTGCGGTGAAATGACATAATCTACATAACTAATTATTCTGCCATTGCATTATTCTACTTGTTCATTGCAATGCAAATGGCAGGAGGGCCAGAAACCCGACTGATGAAATATCATTTGCAGATGGAATAATATACCTCCGGGTATAGGGCAGTATTTAATGCCATAAATAACAACAACAACAATAATAATTATATTATATATATGCCGCCGATCTGACTGGGTTGCCCCAGCCAATCTTGACAGCTTCCAACAAAATATTAAAATGCAAAAAACCTTGAGCATTAAAAACCTCCCTGTACAGGGCTGCCTTCAGATGTCATTTAAAAGTCAGATGTTTATTTTCTTGACATCTGACAGGAGGGCGTTCCACAGGGCGGGCGCCACTACCGAGAAGGCCCTCTGCCTGGTTCCCTGTAAACTCACTTTTCGCAGTGAGGGAACCGCCAGAAGGCCCTCAGCGCTGGACCTCAGTGTCTGGGCTGAATGACGGGAATGAAAATGTTCTTTCAGGTATACTGGGCCGAGGCCATTTATGGCTTTAAAGGTCAGCACCAATACTTTGAATTGTGCTCGGAAACGTACTGAGAGCCAATGCAGATCTCTTGAGACCGGCGTTATGTGGTCCTGGTGGCCACTCGCAGTCCCCAGTCTAGCTGCCGCATTCTGGATTAGCTGTAGTTTCCAGATCACCTTCAAAGGTAGCCCCACGGAGAGCACATTCCAGTAGTCCAAGCGAGAGATAACCAGAGCATGCACCACTCTGGCGAGACAGTCCGCGGGTAGGGAGGGTCTCATCCTGCGTACCAGATGGAGCTGGTAGACAGCTGCCCTGGACACAGAATTGACCTGCGCCTCCATGGACAGCTGTGAGTCCAGAATGACTCCCAGGCTGCGCACCTGGTCCTTCAGGGGCACAGTTACCCCATTCAGGACAAGGGAGTCCTCCACACCTGCCTGGCCCCTGGCCCCCCAAAACAGTACTTCTGTCTTGTCAGGATTCAACCACAATCCGTTAACTGCAGCAAATGCCCATCGTATTCTCTGGATCAATTTCCGTTCCGGACACAAATAAGCAGATATCGGCAAATTTCTGCAGACATTTCTGCCAGAATCCCGTCATACCTGCCCTGGAGCTGCTGATTGCGTTTAAAAGGAAAAAGGTGGTCCTCACCTCAATTCTTCACCCCAAAGAAATTGGTCAGAGCCTTTACTCAAAAAAACCCAACACGTGTAAAGGGATACAAATATATAGTCGTCCATGAACCGCTTCTTGAGGTTCTCCACGATGGCATCCTCACTGATCTTGGACAGCAGGACCATGTCATCCACGCCAGTCTGCTTGACATTCTGGGTCTGCCAGTGATACCGCTCTTTGCTGACCTGCGGGAGAGTATTATTAACATCCGTGTTTATTGAATTGTATCCAGGCATCCTTCCTCTTCAAAGGAGCCCAGGGCAGCAAACGCACTAGCGATCAGGACACCTTAAAAACAATACCAGCAAAGGTGCAAAACAGGAAAGATCTTTAAGAAGTCTTGCTGGTGCCAAAAAGAACACAGAGGGAAAGAATTCCAAAGGGTGATGTTTAATATTATCTAAAACATTATTAGTAGTAGAAGTAAAAATATTTTTACGCTGTCCTGAAAGGGGACAAATATTCCTGAGGCGGCAAACGATTAAATACAACATAGTGTAAGAATAATCAAGTTGTTTAAAAGCCAGTGAAAATAAACCACAAGCGTCCAGCCTCAAAAATTCAGTACATAACAAAAACAGAGGAATCCACCTTAAACTGAGCCAGACCGCTGGTTCATCTAGCTCAGTATTGTAACTAAGCTTCTAGTCCAGCGGTCAGCAAGGTTTATCTTTTCTGGGCCAGATCAGTCCCGCGAAAATCCTTTCGTGGGCCAGATCGCGGGCCTGTCCGTGATTTTTGGCGTGTGTGTGCGCGCAGACACAATTTTCTGTGTCTGTGCATGCGCAGATGTGATTTCTAGTGCCGCGGAAGCAAGTCCTCACACCGCGCTGCACTGTTTTAGCGCAGAGCGCAAGCGGGCAACTCAGTTTGGGGGCAGTTCGTGGGCTGGTCAAACGACCTCTGCGGGCACTTCCGGCCCATGGGCCTTAGGTTATTGACCCCTGTTCTAGTCCTCATCACTGTAAATAAAGGGCTGAAAGAATAGGAAGACAGGAAGATGAGGAAAAGGAGGGGACATTTTATCATATGTGGTGGGATTGTAAGGTAATTTTAAAAAATTGGGAAATGATATACAATGAATTGAAGAAAATGTTCCATTTAACATTTGTTTAAAAACCTGAAGCATTTTTATTAGGGATTGTAGGGAAAGATCTGCCAAAAAAGCTGAAAAACATCTTCATGTTATGCGACAATGGCCGCGAGAGTTTTAATAGCACAAGGATGGAAGACTGAAGAAACCCCAACTAAAGAATCATGGCAAGAAAAATTGATGGACTATGCAGAACTGGCAAAACTGACATACAAGCTACGGGACAAGGATAACTGTGACTTTAAAGATGAATGGGAACCCTTTACAAAGTATTTGAAGACACAACAAAGCGAACTGGTTTTGAATAAACATTCACAAACTTTTTATTGATAATAATCAGCTAAATAGTTTGAGGATTTATACAACTGTGTAACATGCAGAAAACAGCATTTTTAGAGAAATCAAAGACTGTAACTGAGGGAAGTCAGTGGGTGGGGGTGGGTGGGTTCTGTAGGGGGAGGGAGGAAAAATGGGGGGGAATAAGGATGATATGTTTCTGGATATGTTTTGTTTTAATTTTGAATAAAAGTTATTTTTTAAAAAAGGAAGACAGGAAGATGCTTTTTATCATGTCAGACTACTGATCCATCTACCTTGGTCCTGACTACATTGACTGACATCAGCTTTTCAGGGTTTTGGAGATGGAGTCCGTCCCAGCCTGGAGATGCTGAACCAGGGAACTTCTGTGTCCAACCAGTGGGCTCTACCACTGAGATGCGGACACTCCCTTAAAAAATAATTGAAAGATTCTAGTCCTCATAGTTCTAAGCAGAGCAACTTGTCTGTACAAAAATATTCATTGTTTGGGGAAAAATATATTTGGGGGGTCTGGCCAAATGATGTATTTAGGAAGACGAGAAGGTCTATATTTTTCAGTTGGTAAGAGAATTTTTCATTGAAGTGGATTGCAAACATTTCCATGGCTCTGTACTCAAGTCAATGTGCTCCCACATTTATCTGAAGACTTCATAGTCGAAGTGTGTCTGGTTTTGATATGTTTCAGAAGATACTTGTCTCTCATATTTTTTCAACTCATTGACACTGGAATATCATTACACGCAAATATCCTGGCTTGTTTGGGTATGAGATAGTTTTTACATAATTGTATTTTAAATTAGAAGTTATAGATTTGTAATTTAATCACAGGCTACCAACTTTGCTTTTTAACTTCATTATTATTTTTTGGCCTTTATTGGAAGAGATCAGGGAATACTTTCTCTTGTTTGTTGGTTTTTCTGAATAAAGGGCTAACATAAACATAACAGGAACAGGAACACAGAAAACCGCTTTTAAAAACCTTTTGCATAAATTAATAAACAGGCAGCAGAGAAATGGACTTCGTTGAGGCCCATCAACTGACCTTTCCGGGAGAAATAAACTGAATTAAACTTTGAGGTGAAGGGAGCTTAGACATTTCGCCTTCTTCTTACACTCTTCTTCTTGAAAGGTTTTTGTTTTTGTTTTAAATATACCAGGCAATCGGGCCCTACTAATGTCTTCAAAACTGCATTGGCTAGCCCTTGTCCCCACCGAAAAATAAAATCAAATCAGGGACTACAAATTTCTTTTGCACCACCAAACTTGGGTGGTCTTTTTCTGTGAGTGTGTGTGTGTGTGTGTGCAAATTTTTGCAAACTTTAGAAAAGGCCGGTTGCTAAGGCTTCTTTCCTCCCAAGCTGGCTGAGACAATGACGGTTGCCAGGCGACGTGCCAGGATCGAGGGAAAGAGAAAAGCAAGGGGCACAGTCGCCATCTCAGAGTGGAGAAAGGATGGGCAGTCTGGAAGCAAGAGAGAGAAAAACACAGCCCCATGCAGGACTCAAAAAGGGGGGCAATTCTCCCACGGCCACACCCAGAAATGAAGCGAGGCAGCTGTAGAAGAAGAAGGGGGTGCAATTATTATCAACAACAAACCTCCCCCCAAAGGAAGGAGAGATGGAGGGGGAGCATGAATAATAAACTCCAGAACCGAGTTCGAATTCCACCGCTTGGCCTCAGTCACACAGCGAGTGGAATTTGACCGGAATTTGACCATGAGGGCTGGGCTTTCTCATGCAAACTTCTCTCAGGGATGCCCTAAACTTAAACCTAAGAAGTTTAAGTTTCCTTTAAAAAAAGGGGGGGAAATCTCCATTTAAATTTGCAATGCACCCCCTGCCCCCATTTCCATAACCTGCAACAATGTCTACCACAGGGACATTGCTGGAGCTGCAGAATTAACAGCAAAAAAGCCCTCCGCAATTTGGCCCTCTCTAGGGAGCCTGCCATCGTTCTGCGGATACATTCAACTCCGTACATTTAAAGCGCATGGCTTCCTACAGAGAATCCTGGGAACCATAGTTCCCCGCCTCACAGCGCCACAATTTCCAGGGCTTTTTAACAAACTAATGTTCCCAGGGTGCAGGCTGTGTGGATGCACCCTGGCTTCATTCTTCCAGAATCAGCATCCAGCATAAATGGAGAGGGTTTACCCGAGCATGTGCCGAGTGCACCTCTGACTTGCGGCTGTTCGGAGAAAGATCTCCCCTCCCTTCCCCCCTCCCTTTTTGCTGTGTTCTCAGGATTCTGCCACATCTGGTTTCAAACCTGTTTTTTCCCTTTCCCCTTTTAATAACCGCTGTGCTCAAAACAGTCTACAGCCGAAGGAAGACAAGGGTTGACATCTCCCGTCATCGCCGCCACTAAAGGGCGCAGGATAGGTGCCTTTTTAATCACAAAGCCGGACCGGAGTTGCCGGGTCCAGGCTTGGTTGCCGTGGGCGACGGCGTAGGCCCGGCGGTGCTTGAGAAGGGGACAAAGGCGTTGGCAAGGCTGGCACTGGCAGGGGCCTCCTTTTCTGTGGCACACAGGCCTGCCGTCTTCACTCGGGGCAGCCCAGAGACTCGCTTGCCACGCAGTGGTTGTGGTGCCCACGCTGCCTGGCAGCCGCCATTGCCACAAACCCAAGGCTGTCTTCTGACATGAGCTTTAATTGCATTTGTTTGCCTGGGGATTCTGCCACAGCTTCTGTCCTTTTGCCCCGTGGTATCAGGGGACGCGGGTGGCGCTGTGGGTTAAACCACAGTGCCTAGGGCTTGCCAATCAGAAGGTCGGCGGTTCGAATCCCCGCGACGGGGTGAGCTCCCGTTGCTCAGTCCCTGCTCCTGCCAATGTAGCAGTTTGAAAGCACGTCAAAGTGCAAGTAGATAAATAGGTCTTCCTCTGGCGGGAAGGTAAACGGCGTTTCCGTGCGCTGCTCTGGTTCGCCAGAAGCGGCTTAGTCATGCTGGCCACATGACCCGGAAGCTGTACACCGGGAAATAAAGCGAGATGAGCGCCGCAACCCCAGAGTCGGCCACGACTGGACCTAATGGTCAGGCGTCCCTTTACCTTTACCTTTATCTGTAGGGTTATGGAACTGTAGGTCTCTCTCACGCTAAATTTCCTTCGCATCAGCAGGCCTGCCGGATCAGGCCCATCTTGTCCAGCCTCCTGTCCTCGCATTGGCCAAACTAAGGTGCCATGTGCAAAACAAAGCCTGGAGATACTGTAAACAGAATGGATAAATGAACCGTTCAACCAGTAGCGTAAGTCCAGTCACAGAACGGCAACCCCGTGCCGCCACAATGGCAACTGGAGAATATGAAAAAGTTTTTCAAAGCTGTTTTTCAAAGCTGTTGGACTTATTCTACTTGTTGAACGGTTCACTTATCCAGTCTGTATAACGTTTATTGCACATGTAACTTGTTAAGATAGTTGTACCTTTATCCACTCCGTGTTTACAGTATCTCCAGGCTTTGTTTTGCACATGGCACCTTAGTATGTTTTTTGCTTGAATGGTTACAAGTCTATCTCTAGTCTAGTTATTATACAGTGGTACCTCAGGTTACATACGCTTCAGGCTACAGACTCCGCTAACCCAGAAATAGTGATTCAGGTTAAGAACTTTGCTTCAGGATTAGAACAGAAATCATGCTCCGGCAGTGCAGCAGCAAAAGGAGGCCCCATTAGCTAAAGTGGTGCTTCAGGTTAAGAACAGTTTCAGGTTAAGTACGGACCTCCGGAATGAATTAAGTACTTAACCTGAGGTACCACTGTACTAGTAAATTTGGTTTTATACTTATAAGCAGGTTTGTGGTGTTGTTGTTTTGTTGCATTATTATTACTGTCACCACATTTGATGCTTTGTGTACATACTCACATTGGCCAAACCAGATGTCTCTTTTGGGAAACTCGCAATCAGGATTTGAACACAAGAGCGTTCTCCCCTCCTGCGCATTCCACCCACAGGTTTTCAGAAGAATTGGTGCCTCCAGCTGTCTCCTGTCGGAGAAGCAGCCATCATTAGCTGCTCTCGTCCGTGAATTCGCCCAATCGTCCTTCAAAACCATCCGAGAGGACGGCCATCGTTGCCTACTGTGGAAGGGAGTTCCACAGTTTAACTATGCCGCCGCTCTCCCACCCTTTCCGCACAGGCCCACTTCTCTTCCGCCGCAATTTGCCCGAAATTTCATCATGAGAACAGCAGGGGGGGAGCCATGAAAAAAACCTGCAGAAAATATACCACACAAAACCCCTGCAATATTCCGGGTTCGCAAAGAGATCTTGTCTGGAAGCGATCAACACAGATATGAGCGCTAGGGCTTTCTGCTAGATTTCCAGAGGATTCTATCGCTGAACTAGTCAGACAAGTTTATTTGTAAGGCAATGACCACAGCTGTCCACTTAAGTGTCTCTAGTGAGTGAGAGCTGAGCTGAAAAGCAGGTTGGAAGCTGAAGACACAGAGACATGCCTGATCTGTACTGGATCCTAAGCTGCGACTAATGGAAAAGCCAGATCTTTGGGAGTGTTAATGCTGTGAGACAGTCTATCTTACGTTCATGTTGTACACAGTGGTACCTTGGTTTATAAACTTAATCCGTTCCGGAAGTCCGTTCTTGAACCAAAACCGTTCTTTAGCCGAGGCGCACTTTCCCTAATGTGGCCTCCCGCCGCCCGTGCCCTTCCACTGTTCGGCTTCTGTTCTTAGAGCGAGGTAAAGTTCACAAACTGGGACACCACTTCCAGTTTTGCGGAGTTTGTAAACCGAATACAGTGGTACCTCGGGTTAAGTACTTAATTCGTTCCAGAGGTCTGTTCTTAATCTGAAACTGTTCTTAACCTGAAGCACCACTCTAGCTAATGGCGCCTGCTGCCACCGCTGCACCGCCGGAGCACAATTTCTGTTCTCATCCTGAAGCAAAGTTCTTAACCTGAAGCACTATTTCTGGGTTAGCAGAGTCTGTAACCTGAAGCGTATGTAACCCGAGGTACCACTGTACTGTGGATGCTCAGGTCACGAACGTGATCCATGAGGGAAGCACATTTGCAACCCGCAGTGGCGCATCTGCGCACGCGTGGGTTGCAATTCAGCGCATGCGCAAAGCGCAATTTAGTGCTTCTGCGCATGTGCAAGCACCAAAACCCGGAAGTAACCCGTTCCACTACTTCTGGGTTCGGCGTGGTGCGCAACCCGAAATCACGCAACCCGAAGTGTCTGTAACCCGAGGTATGACTGTAGTTCGTAAAATGGGCCGTTCTTAAACTGAGGTACCACTGTATATGCGGTGAATGTGTAACAATATGATCATCAAGTCTTCTTCCCTTCCCAAAGCACACTGGGCCTCCATAGTTTCTTGCCTTCCGAGCGATCGCCTGCACCCCCTTATTTCCTTCCGCGCAGCCTGGGCGCGGAACTCTCTGTCTCGGTTGCGAAACCTGCTCCTCCGTCAGCTCTCTCTCTCGCTCATTAACTCGGCTTGGGAGTCTCCAAGATTCCCTTTCCGCCTCAGGGGGAAAACTCCCAGGTGAAAGAGTTAGGCAGCGATACCAATGGGGCGAAACACCAAACCAAACTCGATCGCCCGCTCTTCTGCCACAAGAGCATTCCGGGACACGAGACCCCATCTCCAGCCCTCCCAAGGTGGAGACTGCAAACTTGTGCCACGAAAACCATTTCCGAACCACGGCAGAGAAATTCAGACTCTCAAGTGTCCTTCCCTCCAAATTCCAGGCCTGCGTGGAAGGAATGTAAGGCGTTATTTGCCGTGCAAACACAGCTCCACCCTGACGACATCCGTAGACTGCAATGATTTAACACCCAGCGCCTGCACAACCTACTTCCACACGGGCTTATATGTCATCTGGTATACTGCAGGAGGACATGGAGGTTCTGCTTAACAAATGAAACATCTGCATGTGACCAGCTCTTTTCCTTCCTTGTTGGGCCTCGGGAGAATAGCCCCATGGCCCCCAAAGGAACATTCGTGGCCCTCCAGATATTGCTGGGGTCCAATTCTCAGTTGCCAGCATGGCAAACAAACTACAGTTCCCAAGATTGTTTGGGATGCTTTAAATGTGGGAGTTGGGATTCCAGGGTATGGGATGGAGTGTGGGCCCACCCTATGTCTTTCAGGGACCTTTCTCAGAAAGGAAGTGATTTAAAAGGAATACAAAAGTGAACAACTGAACCATTTTCTTGAACTTGCATAGGAATATTAAGCTTATTTTAGGAATTAAAATAATCACACATAGGAAAGTGAGATGGGGGGTACCTTTAGCAAACATTGCCCCCCCTTGCAGTTTCCTTGTTAAAGAAAGCTTACTCAGGAGTAGATTTACCTGTTAAGCACAGAAGTAAGAAGACTGGGAAGGAGAAAGCTCAGACAGAAGGGGGGACATTTTAGAAGGGGGGCTGTGTCTGGGTTAATCTTATGGATATTTCTATTGTAGACCACCTTTTCTGTGATGTAGGTATGATGTTTGTGGGGGTGGTGGTCTTGGGTTACACCCCTTCTATGATGTATGTATGATGTATGGAGGTGTGGTCTTGATCTACAGGGTGGCAATTTCAAAAGTCTTTGTAAGGCCATGCACGTCATTTTTCTGGGTTCCTCTTCCTCTCCTGCGGGTGAGGGGAGCACCCTGTTGCAACAGTTCAATAAAGATCAGGCTTACTAGCCGCTTTGCTTCTCAATATTCTCTGGCTGGCCTCTGTTATTTTCTCCTACCGATAGGGAACCCAGTTAAGGACTCTATATGGGCTCTTGGACACCCCATAAGGGAAAAAGGGCAGATTTTGTTTACAACAGAAGCAAAATGTAGTTTTTCTTTCTTTGCGTTAAAAAACAAACAAACGTGGGCATGATCCTTGATCCAAGGAGGCCAAATTGCCTGTGGGTCACACGGAGTATCAGCTCTCAGGAAACAGGCAGCGTAGAAGGCAACCTCAAGCAAGCTGACATCACCCACCGGTATCGAGAAGGCCTCACCCCACTGAATCAGACCTGGGCTGGCTTCGTGCATGGTCACCTAGTTGTGGGGGAAGGAATAAATGAAGCACATGGGTGGGGGGGGGATGGGAGAGAGGAGGAACCAAACAGGCTGATTCAGTGCCCCCTCCAGGGGGGGAAACATTCCAAAGGCTTCTCCATCAAGCCTGGTCCTGTCTAATTTTCCCTGCAAGGGCTCCGCTGGGCAGGGTGGCACAAGCGATTTCCCCACCCACTTCCAAACACACCCACGTAGCGTGTCAGAATCACACCCCCGCAGAAGAAGTTAACCATTAACCCCGCTGGCATGGCTACCGAGGGGTTTGCTTCATTCAGGGGAAACTGAGCTAAACAGAGTCGCAAGGGCATAGTACAATTTCGCTGCATTTCATCGCTTCCTCGTAGTTGCCTCCCACCCGTACGATACGATAATCTTTATTGTCCTTGTCCCATACAGAACAACAAAATTGGGGGAGGGGGGGAATCAACATTCAAAAACCAGCAAGCCTGCTATCCCAGTTATCCCAGCCTGGTTTGCCCCCTAAAAACTCTGATAAGGTAAAGGTAAAGTTAAAGGGACCCCTGACCATTAGGTCCAGTCGTGACCAACTCTGGGGTTGCGGCGCTCATCTCGCTTTACTGGCCGAGGGAGCCGGCGTACAGCTTCCGGGTCATGTGGCCAGCATGACTAAGCCGCTTCTGGCGAACCAGAGCAGCACATGGAAACGCCGTTTACCTTCCCGCCGGAGCGGTACCTATTTATCTACTTGCACTGTGACGTGCTTTTGAACTGCTAGGTGGGCAGGAGCTGGGAATGAGCAACGGGAGCTCACCCCGTCGCGGGGATTTGAACTGCCGACCTTCTGATCGGCAAGTCCTAGGCTCTGTGGTTTAACCCGCAGCGCCACCCACATCCTGATACCCCATAATTAAATACAATATACTCCCACAGAGACTACCTTAACTGCGTTTAAAACCAAAATCGCATTTGGATAGAAACTGTTTCTCAGGCGGCTAGTCCTAGTCTTTATAACCCTGTACCTTCTTCCAGAAGGCAGAAGCTGAAAGAGATCATTTCTGGGGTGCGCACTATCCTGCACTATCTCTGCAGCTTTCTTATGACACCTGGAAGCATAGATTTGATCCAAGGTGGGAAGAGTGCGCCCAATTATTCTCTCTGCAGTCTTTACAACCCTGGACAGCATTGTTTTTCCCCTGACCGTGCAGCTCCCAAACCACACACCACGTGGCCGGAAACTGAGACTTGGCGGGGCACGCACATGGCTCGCCATCAGTCCCGGTGGCTCCCTCACTCGCTGATGCATCCGCGTGCAAGATTGTGTCGCCTACGGTGCACGAGTCCTCGCGGCAAACCCACGGGCAGGCCCACAAATTTCCAGGAAGTTGCCTTGTCAGGCCGCCGGCCCATCTAGCACAGTATTGTCTGCATTGACTGCCAGTGGCTCTCTGGGGTTTCAGGCCAGGGACATTCCCAGGTGCTCCAGCCATTCCTTAAAAACTAAGCACGATACTAGTCCTCATGGTTCCGAACTGAGGGCTGAATTGTGTACAAACGCAGGAGGCTGCCTTCTACGGAGTCAGACCACTGGGGCCCATCTAGCACAATATTGTCCACACGGACTGGCAGCAGCTCTCCAGCGTTTCAGACAGGGAGTCTTTTTCATGCCCCTCCCCATCTCACCTGGTATAAGGTAAAGGGACCCCTGACCATTAGGTCCAGTCGTGGCCGACTCTGGCGTTGCGGCACTCATCTCGCTTTATTGGCCGAGGGAGCCGGCGTACAGCTTCCGGGTCATGTGGCCAGCATGACTAAGCCGCTTCTGGCGAACCAGAGCAGCGCACAGAAAAGCCATTTACCTTCCCACCAGAGTGGTACCTATTTATCTACTTGCACTTTGACATGCTTTCGAACTGCTAGGTTGGCAGGAGCAGGGACCGAGCAACGGGAGCTCACCCCGTTGCAGGGATTTGAACTGCCGACCTTCTGATCAGCAAGTCCTAGGCTCTGTGGTTTAACCCACAGCGCCACCCGCATCCCAGCATCTCACCTGGAGATGCATGCAAAGCAGAGGCTCTAGCACGGAGCTACAGACCTGCCCCTGTTGGTGAGGATCTCTGCCCTCCCAGCTTCAGTCCCTACTGGCGCCACCAGGTAGGGCAGAGAGAGAGGCTCCTTGTCTCCCCAGGAAATACTGCCTGTCAGTGTCGACAGTAGTGAGCGACGACAGCAGGAGGGTGTGTTGGATTTTTTAGCTTTCAACTTCCAAAAATGAACGCTGCTAAAAAGCTGTAGCATGACTT
Organism: Podarcis filfolensis; assembly: GCF_964270895.1. Taxonomy (NCBI): domain Eukaryota; kingdom Metazoa; phylum Chordata; class Lepidosauria; order Squamata; family Lacertidae; genus Podarcis; species Podarcis filfolensis. The sequence continues at coordinate 4,408,830 of NC_139620.1, forward strand.
GGGAATTCAAGAAATTTTGGTTGAATTGATATAATTTAGTTTTGCTTCAAAAGTAATATGTGTGCAGAATTGCACAGAAATTATTGAAAACGACTGAAGTTCTTCTTCTTGTTGTTGTTATTTAGCATTACCTGACATTTTCAAAAGGTAAAATGAAAATTATTTGGCTTCCCAAAAGCAAATTATGTGCTTCTTCATCAAATGTAGATTTGCCAAGCTAAATGTTGTCCATTCGCAAAAATAATAATTTGAATCCCTCACAACCAAAAACATATTTTTAAGACTCCTCACTGAAAAAAACTGAAAGAATAAAGTCCCATACCCTAATACAGTGGTACCTCAGGATGCGAACGGGATCCGTTCCAGAGCCCCGTTCACATCCTGAAGTGAACACAATTAGCGACTGCGCGTCTACGCATGCGCGGGTCATGATTCACTGCTTCTGCACATGCGCGTGACGTCATTTTGACTGTCTGCGCATGTGCGAGCAGCAAAACCCAGAGGTAATGTGTTCCGTTACTTCCAGGTCACTGTGGAGCGCAACCCAAAAGTGCTCAACCTGAAGCATATTCAACCCGAGGTATGACTGTAAAGCAGTTCCCTCTGTTCCTGTTAAAATCAGTCCTTTCTTCAGAACAATGAGGACTAGCCTCTCACTTTATTTTTAGGGAAATGACTGCAACTCAATGGTAGGGCAGGTTCAACGACAAGCATTTCCCTAGGAAAGACCCCTGTCAGAAACTCAGGAGATCAGCCGCCAGCCATTGTAAGTAACACTGATTTTGCATGGACCAATCATAGGATTGTAGAGTTGGGAGGGATCCCAAGGGATCTATGCAATTCATGAATCAATGATCTGATTCAGTCAAAGGCAGCACTCTGTGGAATACATACTCTCATATGCTGGGGTTCTGGAAGCTTTGAAACGTTATTATTTCAGCAACAACTATGTAGATAGGCAGTTATTGGGTTATAGGGGTGTGGGTTAAGTTATTAAGCGGAGGGGTGATGGGTTAAGCATTCACAACTTTGTTCTAAAAAGCCGCCACCAAAAATAAACAGCGATTTACCAGGAACAGGGCTCAGAAAACAGGAACTCTTCCTGGTAAATAGGGGAAACTGGAGGGCAGAAGTATGCCAGCCATCAATTTGATGGGCAGTTCGCTAGCCCACAAGAAAAGCCAGGAGGGAGATGGTCCTTTCTGGATTATCACCTCTCTCGGGCTGTTTCTAAAACTGAAAAAGGAGAGGGAAACTTCCCGCCCCAGTGACACTCCTTCCAAGAACTGCTCAGATAGGAAACCTAAGCCTTCTTCAGCTATTTCTGATCTGAAGTTTCTCTAAACTGCAATTCGGAAGGTGATTCAGCCGCAGTTTAAGGAAGCCGGGGAAAAGAAGAAGATGATTAGGCCAACTAAAATGTGACAAAAGAGCAAGTTTTTTATTTTAAGGTTCTGTAGAACTCTTCATTCTGAGCCCGGCTTCGGCTGGGGAGGGCGGGATATAAATAAAAAATTATTATTATTATTATTCATTAATGAAAGCACATTTTCCTACTCTTAAAAATCCAGGGAAATGTAGTTCGTAAAGGATGCTGGGAACTATAGAGCAGTAAGGAGTAAAGTATAGTTCCCAGGATTATTTCACACTCTCTGTGTGTGCTAGTTTTAAATGTATGGTATGAACGCAGCCCAAAAATATTGACTGAAGGGTATGCCTTGGAGCCTGCATTTGTTGGGAAAATCTAAAGACAGACCTTGAGACAGAAGGCATTCCAATGAAATTTAAGCACATGTCAATTAAAATTATATCAAAAACGCATCCAGGTGACTTGAAAGCAGTTGCCTCCATACCGTTTGAAAAATTGTCCCCTCTCTTAAATTGCAAAGATTATTTCCATTTCCAAACAAGACCTTTTTAAAATAATAGAAACATTTCTCCCCAACAGCTAAGATCTACCGTCAATGATTTGAACAAGAATACACATTCTTATTTAGGAGTAAACTTCATTGAATGTAGTGGGACTTACTTTGTAGACAGTACATAGGATTGTGCTGTAAAATATAATTGCATTCGTTCTGCACTGGCTGTGATTTTTAAAGAACCCCAAATCTGAGGGTCACCTGTTGCTAAACCGGAGGCTAAATCGAAACCGGCCCATTTCAACATTCTTTCTAGAAGTGTCACTAAGATCCACCGTCAAAATGCCCATTAATTTAATTCAGACGCGCATTTTTAGATCAGAACGTCCTGCAAACAAGTTGAACATGAGAATCGGGGCCTAATTTTTTTATATAGGGAGGCGGGAAAGAAAATCAAAAAAAGTTCAGGATTTGCTGCGGAAAAAGAAACTTGATCCAACTTTTTCTTTTATGGTGGGGGGGGGGGCTGGAGGGAAAGTTGGCTGGGCGCTCAGCTTGACCCAACGAAACGAGGAGGGAGGAAAACGAGGAAGGGGGGGAAAGGCAGAAGATCCAAAAAATCTGTTTCCAAGGAAAAGCGAAAACACTCACCATGGTGGAATCTTGTCTGCAAGATCTTCACCCGCGCAAGCAATTCCTGATTCTTACTGCGTCTTGCAGGTGGCGCCCATCGGAAACTCGTTGCAAACTCCTTTTCCCAGGCGCAGGGAAAGTTCTCCTCGGGAGTTGGGGGCACTTCCTCCCCAGCCAACCCCCCCGCAAAGCGAAAGTGCTCCCAAAGTGGATGAACTGGAGGAGGGGGAGGGGAGGAAAGAGAGCGAGCGAGCGAAATCAACTGCTCCCTTCAAAACATTCCTGACCTGATCGCCCTCTTCCTCTGCAAGATGGGTTGGGCCAGGAGAAGGAGGAGGAAGGCAGGAAGGCAGGCAGGCAGAGACAGGTAAGCTGTGAAACTGAGGTTTGCTTTTTTTTTTTTTTTTTGCAAGGCTGGCTAAGGGGTGGAGTGGTTGAGGTTTTGCATTGAAATGGCAAGGAAAGGTTGTGGCGGTGAGTTTCGCAGGCGCCCCCTGGTGGAGCAGAAAGGCGAAGGCGCGCAGCTGCGGGCGAGGCGCTTATCCAAGGCTGCCCTCTCCTGGGCGAAGGAGGAATCGCAGCGGCAGGTTAGAAGACTCAAAAAAGGTACCGTAATTATGTGAACTGTGAAATAATGGAAGGCGGGGAGGGCACGCAGTACTATGAACGTTTAACTGCATGGGGCTTTTGTTTTGTTTTCTGATACACCAAAAAAAGGAAAAAACAGAACAAAAATACAAATAAAAACAGTGATAAAGACAGTGTTAATTACAAATCAATAAAGCAAAAAATGGACCTTGGACTATAGACTTGACCTCCCGCCTATTCCTTAAAGGTAAAGGTAAAGGGACCCCTGACCATTAGGTCCAGTTGTGACCGACTCTGGGACTGCGGCGCTCATCTTGCTTTATTGGCTGAGGGAACAGGCGTACAGCTTCCGGGTCATGTGGCCAGCAGGTCTAAGCCACTTCTGGCGAACCAGAGCAGCACACGGAAACGCCGTTTACCTTCCCACTGGAGCGGTACCTATTTATCTACTTGCGCTTTGACGTGCTTTCGAACTGCTAGGTTGGCAGGAGCAAAGACCAGGGCGGGGATTTGAACCGCCGACCTTCTGATCGGGAAGTCCTAGGCTCTGTGGTTTAACCCACAGCGCCACCCGCATCCCTATTCCTTATTTCAATTATATATTATTTGTTGCCAGTACACACTTTTATCATAAATTAACTAATTACTGGTTTAGCTTAGGTCTCATATCTTTCTTAAAGCTACTACTGAAATTATTCAAATGCTATGACACAGTTTAAACTGCTGTAGTTGTTTTTCAAATAAACTTTGAAAACGTCCCATTTTGAGACGAATTCCTGTTTTGGTTTGTTCTTTATTTTTTCTGATAAACTGTCTAACTCCACATAATCTGTTAGTTTTTGGATCCATTCATGAATAGAGGGAATTTCATCACTCTTCCATTTTCTAGCGATAAGAACTCTTGCTGCCACTGTAGCGTATAAAAGATACCTTTCATTTTTTGCGGGATATCCGAACCTGTAGTCCCCAGACGATAAGCTTCTGGTTTCCTCTTAAAGGAAATCTTTATCATTTTTTGTAATTCTAAGTGGATACTCTCCCAAAATGCCTGGATTTTCTTACATACCCACCACATGTGATAGAAAGTGCCCGATTTGTCTCCACACCTCCAGCAGTTGTTTGGGACACTTTTGTACATCTTCACGACAGTTTCCAAGGTGTTAGATATCATCGATGTTGCATTTTTAGAAAATTCTCTCTTAAGACATCCATGGGATTATTTTGATGCATCAGTGTTAGTCCAGATCACTGGCTCCGCCACAATCCCAGCCGGCAACTTTCTATGTTCCTATTGAAATATTCAGTATATCCCTAGACTCCCCATCAGATTAAGGCAGGGGTCAGCAAACCTTTTCAGCAGGGGGCCAGTCCACTGTCCCTTAGACCTTGTGGGGGGCCGGACTATATTTTTTTGGGGGGTGGGTAATGATCAAATTCCTATGCCCCACAAATAACCCAGAGATGCATTTTAAATAAAAGGGCACATTCTACTCATTTAAAAAACCACTGATTCCCAGACTGTCTGTGGGCCAGATTTAGAAGGCGATAGGGCCGGATCTGGCCTCCCTGGCCTTAGTTTGTCTACCCCTGGAATAAGGCAATGACATTGCTGCATGTGTGGATATTGAGAGAATCTGGAAGAATTGCTGGGAAATTGCGTTCGCCTTCCACAAACCTCACCAGGTTCCATATACCCTGAAAAGGGGTCCCGTTAAGCCCACACTGTTGTCAGTCAAGGTCAGAACAGCTTTTAGGAGGAACTCTTCCTTCATTGCATGAGACATTTCACCTTTTTGAATAAGTGTTAATTACGTCAGCACAGCTGACTTTGTGTCCCAAGCACTGATGGACTCACAGGAGAATATCTTTTCCCTGGCAGTGTGTGGGAGATGCTGTGTGGTGTGCTGGACAGCAAACACAGCACAGCACAGCTCCAATACTTTTTTTCCCCATAGGAACAATGGCATCATTTCCCAGAGCCCCAGGGCAAAGGATGGACCCCCTACTTGCTCTGGGAAGGGAATGAGGTGACAGCAAGGCTTTCAAGTTTGTCTGGTACAGGTTAGCTCAGAGGAAGGCAGGCAAAGAGGGAAAAGAAACAAACGCAAAGGCTAGATACTTCTTTCCTTTTCTTTGATGGAGTTCCTACTTCACACTTAGCAGCTTAAATAGATGTGTGTCTTTGCAAAGGGGTCAGCATTTCTTGATTGAAATGCCAAAGGCTGTGGTTTAGTTCAATGCAGTTAAATAGAGGACTAACATTTTTGCAGCAGCCATGTTTTAAGGGCTGCAGTAGTGCGACAGCCAGTTTTCAGCTGGATGAATGACTCTGATGTTTGGAAGGGATAGGCCCCTAGATTGGGTTGGCTAACCTGTGGTGCACGGACTGTATCCAGCCCCACACAAAGTGTTTTTGGCCTCCTTAATGACTGCCCTGTCTCCAGTTAAAAAAGTATGGCTTTACCAACTGACAAAATAAAGTCTGCAGATGGAAGGCAAATGGCTGAGCCATTCACTTAAAATCAGTACAAAGCACCAAGCCTTTCTTTCCCTCTCCAATCCGGCCAGGACCTTCTTGGCTCATTCCTTCGACATTTTCGTAAGGCTATGCTCTGAGACTTTGACCACTTGACCGCTACAGAGTCTACTTTCTGGGGCCCTCCTGCAATCCCCTTTAGATGCCCATGGCAAGACTCTGCCAGCCTCTCGCCCCTTCCAGAAGAGGGTCAATCCTGCTCTTAAAACCCACGGGAAATCTCCCAGAGCATGGAGCGATGGAGAACCACCGCAGGCGCTTCAGAACCGGTGACTGCACCTGCTTCTCCCTTCTGGTGACATCAGGGCAGCTCAGCCAATCGCCACCCGAGCCACTATCACTAGCACCGCAGCCACGGAATTACCTCCCCGCAAACTGCAAACACGCCCTTTGTTCACAAAGATTGTATTTATCCCCCAAAGAAATGAGACAGAGGTCAACAACTTCTCTGCAAATATTCAGCTTGCAATTTTTTTTCTTCTTCTTTACATATGTATATATATATATTTATAAAAAAAGGACATTTTTATTAGAAATGTAAGTTCATTTCATAGATTTTTATTTTGGAGTTTTGGCCCATCCTTACCAACTAGGGAAAGAAAGAAGGAAGGAAGGAAAAGAAAAAGAAAAACGCACGCACACACAAAATGGTCATGCACAAATGTTTTTGGAAGCCTTCAGCAACTCTCCTGAAAATAGGGGAGGACTTTTAACGGGGCTGGCGGGGCGCGCATGTGCAAAATGCAACTTGTAATGCATTTTAAGAGAGACTGCTTGCTTCCTCACTTGTTAATGGCTTACCCTCTTCCTACAGCTCTTCCCCACTTTTGTGGGGTTGGTGTTACAGACAGTGATAAGCCCCTTGTCCCTTGCTGGCAGACCAGCTTGTCTCATTTGCTGACACCCCAGTTCAGCTATAATTCAGACCTGTGACTTCCTGCTACCAGCCCCAAAAGACCTAGTTCAGATAATTCAAATCAAGAGGGTGCTGGGGAAATAACCACCTATTTGGGATCTCAATAAACTGGTTTGCGTGAGAACCCGTTAGCCACTGGGTACCTGGAAGTCTCCTGGTGACTGTAGTAGTGACAGCTTTTGACAGCTGCTCCCGACCCACTCCTCTTGCCATCGGTTTCCCCGCACGCTCATCGCCTTCTCTGTTGCTGCAGGAAGTCATCCACGAGGCTCCAAAAAAGGCGCTGCACGCAGCAGGCACCATCGCAGAAAGAGAGCAGGAAGCAAAGCTGCTACAGTCACCCGGAGGCTTCCAGGCACAGAAAAGCCGTGGCGGCTCATAAGTTCCCCGCAGGAACTGGCAAGGGGAAGAGGGATTTATGTAGCCGTTGTTATGACAAAACACTGCTAAATTTCTCCCTCCTTTAAAACCGTGCTTTTCACAAAGACATTCATAATGCATCACTTTTCTACCAGATTCAGTCAACGCTGCCCAAAACCTGTACGACTGTAAGGTTAGGGGGTACCAAAAAAATAAAAATTCCGCCCCATTTCTGCTTTTGTGTGTGGATGCAGGTTTATTTAAAAGGTGCACACTTCCTTGCCCTGTCTCCCCCCCCCCAAGGTGTTCTCCCCCTGCCAGAGAGTGGCTGAGTATGACTGGGAAGCCCCCTACCTAAAAAAAAAAAGGGGGGGTTATCTAACAAGAACTGACAGATGCGACAGATGAAAGCAGACAGCGGCCACCATGAAAGACTCTTTTTGAGATTGTGTTTCTTGTTACCTTAGTTCAGATTTTAAAAATGTGGTGGGGCAAGAGAATGACAAGCTGCTCTGCTGCAAGGACCACAAAAACTTTGTAAACATAAGGTGTAAATAGAATTTGCCGCTGGACAGGGGGGGGGGGAGGAATTCACACACAAACACACACCTGAGCATGGGGTTATTGGGGTGGGGGAAGAGACTTGTTAAATCGCCCGCCCCTTGCAGACCTGATGCTGCCATCTCCCCCCCTCCCACCCCTCCCAGATGTTTCTGGATAGATGCCTGCGATAACGTAGTTTGCTGCATCAAGACTGACAGCTCCCCCGCCCACCCCCCTTTTAATCTTTTTAAATTAAAAAAAGGGCTCGGTGAACCTGCACATTTAAAAACAGCGCACACATTTATACAGAGAAAAGGAATGTCTGCTACCACCTCTTTGCATTTTATGCAGCAATTTCCAAGCTCCCAGCTGCTATTCAATATAGGGTCTCTTGTAAAAAATAAAAAATATTTCTTTGCTCTTTTTTTTTTTTAAGTACGGCATGATTTTAAGTGCTATGTACACACACTTGGTATAGCATGGGGAAATCATATGCGGGAAAGGAGATTTGGGGGGGGGGGAGGCCAACCAAAAGATTGGACAGGGAAGGAAAAGCAAAAAAACAACAACACACACAAAAACCTCACGCAATGAGGTATCGGACACACAAATGCACGCCCCCCCCACATTCACATGGCATTGCCTCCCCCCCCCCAAAAAGCAGAATTTCATATTTGAATACATGGAAATGGGCTTGCTTTCCTCCCGCGACAGAACCACGTAACTTTTCAGTGACTCGAAGTACCAACTCTCTTTTCTTTTTTTAAAGGGGGAAGGGGGCAAAGGACAGCTCCACCCTACACACACACACACACGCACACCGCTGTTTCTAAAATTCATATTGCAAAAAAAACAACATTCATGTCTCCAGGGAGCTGTGTCCCAGCGATCATTTGCGACACCTCCCAGGCTCCATGGTGGCTGCTTTCGAAGAGGTGCCAGATCCCAGCGTGTTTGCGATCGTGAGCGATGGAGGAGAAGGCACTGTCTAAGACCCAGAGGACTGGGCAGGAGGGCGAAACTCGGCCAAAGAAGGGAACGTTGACCCTTGGGAACCATAGAGGCGTGGGGCTCCCTGGGAGCAGGCCCTGTCTCGGCTGCACTATGCTGGGAGCTGTAAACTGGGGTAACTTGTTAAGCAGGGGGGAAAGATGGAGAGAAGAAGAGGATTGGGGGGAGGAATACTCTAAATGGCTATGGGAGAGAGAGAGAGAGATTGGCTGCCCAGTGGGAAATAAGTGAACTAAATACACCCAGGAAGAAAAGAAATGTTTTCGTTCTCTAAGGAGGTTGTGGCAGGACGAACAGCGGCAAGAGGTTTTCTGCAGCAGTGCTAAGGAGATTTCAACACAACACAAACTAAGGGAACAGTTTAAAAAAAACCTCTGCAACTAGTATTGCCAAATGCTCAGCGGATGCTTCCCATGCCATAGATGGTGTAAGAATATATATATATATATATTGAGAGTAGAAAGAGGTGCAAGACAGAACTCCCACTGTGGGGACAGGGGGGTGGCAAAGGCTGAGTGCTCTCCTGCCCCACCGGTAGCCAATTCCCACCCCAAAAACTGTGCTCTAGAGAAGCGGTGTGGAATAATGAAAACACCGGCCTTTGTGCAACTCGCAAACGGTGGCGCCTTTGCATGAAACCTGTGCATGAAATAATACAGGGGTTTGGTGATGGCGGGGAATTTAATTGTCTCGACAGAAACACACATGCACACCAACGGAAAAAAACACATGCATGGGTTGGGAAGTGGGGTGGAAGGGGAGGGGGACATTTGAGAAGTGGGGGATAAAAGGGGGTCTTGGAAATGGGAGGCTCAGAAATGCATGATTTCCCGGAGCTGTTGCAAAGGTCCATCTCTCTCTCTCTCTCCATTTCCCCTTCACCCCCCAAAAACCCCATCCTACCCACTCCATTCTCTCCTGGGCCCATAAAACATTTGCGGGATTGTTGAGAGAGAGTGACAGTTCAGAGGACAAAGAGGAGGTATAATACTGAAATAAATGATTTTCGAGTTTCAGGGACGGGGGGAGAGGAAGGATGGCGACGATGGGGACAAGGGCAAAACATGGTTCTTCTTCGTGTGTGATTTCCCAATGTCCAGAGAACAAAGGCTCTGTCCTTTCGCTTGTTGCTTTCCTTGGGGGAAAAAGCAAAGATCTCAAGGTTTTCTTTCCTACATGATCCTTCAAAATTTCGCATGGGAAGAGAGAGAGAAGATTCTCTAGCTTAGTTCGAGAGGTCCTTCTCCCCCACTCCGAAGCCCCCAACCTACACCCCGAACCCCATCAGTGTCTAAAAGAATCCGGTAAAAAGGGGTGCTGCGTTCGAGAGACGCCTCGGGAGGAAGGCAGCTCCTCGGTTCCTTCCCTACTTCCGCCATCCAGCTCCCTCCGACAAGGACTTTTTGAGGGTCTCTGGCTGTGGTGGGGGTGGATGGGGGGGCCGGGTGGTTTCGCCGGCATGTCTGGGGAGCGCGGCAGGCGGTCACATGATGCCATTGGTGAGGTACTGGAAGCCGTCGTAGAGCTTGGTGGTGATGGAGCGCATGCTGCCGTCGACCATCTGCTCGATCAAGAGCTGGAGCTGCTCCTCCGTCATGTTCATGTGGAATCGCTCCTTCAGGTTGCGGATGGTGCTGGAGCCGTGGAAACAGGGCAGCTGGGAGCCTGCGGGGGAGAGAGAGGGGAGAGTCAGCGCCTTCTGGAGCCCCAAGTTGGCCCAAGGAGCGTAGCGCCGTTGCAGAGAGGACACGATCTGTCTCTCTCTGTCCTCCGGGAAGGCTGAGAAGTCTTATTTAATCTCGTAAGGTTTACGCACTGCCTGAACCCTCCAAGCGCTTTACAAAGAGAATGAAAGGATAAAATTGCAGGTGTCCCCGCCCCCTTACGCAGGGAATATGTTCCGAGCCCCCCGCGCACAGGAATCTCAACAAAGACTCATTGAATGGTTGAGTTGCGAGGGACCCCAGAGGGCATCCAGTCCAACCCCCTGGAGAATAGACAGAGTGGCTCAGGCAACACAGCCAGATGGACGGCACAGAAATAATAATAAAATTATTATTATTATTACTACTACTCCATGATGGCGACTGTAACCACGATTTAAGCTGTCTTTTAGCGCCTAGCAAAGGCACCCCCAACCTTCGGCCCTCCAGATGTTTTGGACTACAATTCCCATCATCCCTGGCCACTGGTCCTGTTAGCTAAGGATCATGGGAGTTGTAGGCCAAAACATCTTGGAAGCCTTGAACTGCCTTGATCCAACAGGTCCTGAAAGGGCCACTGAAATCTTCTGGGAAAGGCAGCAGCTTTTAAAAAAGGGGGAGGAACACCCTGTGGGAATTATGCAATTCATGGAGGATAAAAGTACCAACAGCTGCTGTTTGCAGTAGGTAGCTAAAGGGAAGCCTGCATGCTCAGGAGCAGTCTACCTCCAAATTCCAGGTGCTGCAGAGGTCGGGTAAAAATAAAGGGGCTGGCGATTACTGTCTCTGGGAACTACTTCCAGAGAGGGGTGCCAGCCTCTTGCGGCAAAAAGAACACCAGACCAGGCGGACCTTTGGCCTGATCAAGCAAGGCAGTTGTGTTACTTTCTTATGGACTAGCAACTTATCCGAATACGCTGCTCTCGACACTCACTGATGACCTGAGCTACTGCGGGGGCCTGAGACTGCTGCGTTTCGCCCAAGCAACACTGGCAACCTGCAGGACAAACTGATAACAAGCGCTCTGGTTACTTTTTAAAGAGAAACAAAAAACCCCTATCCTTTTTAAAAAGGCCAGTGCCTCCTTTAGGCTGCTGATTAAAGCAGCGTACAAGTTTCCTTGCACTTCTGTCAAGAGGGCGCCTGTGTTACGGGGTTATTTAGGACCACGTGACCGGGTGGCGGGCTCAACAGCTAAGGCGGTTCTTTGAAATCAGACGACAACCTGGGTTTGTGTGTGCGCTGGGAGAAAACTACCCAGGTGGGTTTGGAGACCGGTGTTCCCAGAACCCTTTGCAGCGTCCCAGCGATCCTGGGCCTGGCAGCGCAGGTGCCCGTTTGTGGATGGGTGGACCGGGAGCCTCTCGTATGTGGTGGAAGAGACACTCTACTGGGTTGGGGTGGGGCTGTTTGTGACCTGGTGGCCTGGCCTGAAACCCCAAAGCTGCCCAGGTACCCCCAAAAGCTACCTTGTTGCATTATCTCCACAATCTGGACGACTTTATCCATGTGCTTCCGAGCGGCGATGAGGCCTTGCAGCATCAGCATCTTGTAATAGTTGAACATGTCGCCATCCAAGCCTCCCATGACCTGAAAGGGGGCAAGGGGGAAAAGGAGGAAAGTTCAAGATGGGGGTCCAAAGAAGGGCTGGAGGAACAGGGAGGCGACTGCAGAGACCTCCCTAAGGACTGGGAGACTTAAAGCTTTCCTGCATGCAAAACTGTGGAAAACCCATACTCTGTTGGGAGCCGCCCAGAGTGGCTGGGGAAACCCAGCCAGATGGGTGGGTTATAAATAATAAATAATAATAATTATTATTAATAGCAGCTGTCAGGGAACTGCCATCGGCTCAGAGGCGAGAGGTGGAGGGGCAGTTGTGTTACAGGGAGCCTCTGAAAATCTTGCGAAGCAGTTCCTCTTCCGGCGAGGAGGAAAGCCCCACCTTCAGTGGAGAAGAGGTTCAAGGAGCAGAGGATGCTAGTAAGAGCCTTAACATCGCGTCTGAGCAAGCCGGAGAGGAGGGAGGCACGCCCTTGCCGTCGCCCGTCATGCGCAGTAGTTTGAGGCGCAGGGAGGGGCGGAAAAGGCTGGGGGTGACGAAACTTTTATGTTGGGGGAGGTACAAGAACAGACCACTGCCGGATTCTGCTAGCGATTGAGCCAGACATGAACTTATGACGCTCTTCACTGTAAATAGTTTGCACCAAAATAAAGCCTGTAAAAGACAGGTCGGAGTCCTGCCTGGTTACTCTCGAGCAACCGCAATAGCACCCCACAAATAGCACTAGGAGAGCCTGCTGGATCAGGCCAATGGACCACTAGTCCAGCAGCCGATCCTCACAGTGGCTGACCAGACGCCCGTGCGAATCCTGCAAACAGGACATGAGCACAAGGGCAATTCTCCCTTCCTGCCGTTTCCAGCAAATGGGGTTCAGAAGCATGAGACATCATGGCTAGTAGCCATCGATAGCCCTCTCCTCCATGAGGAGACTGATTTCTTTTGATGGGATTGCTTCAGCAAAAGGCTGCCTGCGCCCGAGACAGCGTGTGGGTTGACCAACCTCCTCGGCTTCAAAGAAGCATAAATAAGAAATACACCTTAACTAGACCTCTTGGCCACAGGCTGCTTCTTCCTGTCCTCCCTTTAGAATATTCAAAAACTGCTTGATCCAAGAAACTTCTCGCAAAGAACTGCAGACAAAACACAAGGCAGGAGTTCTCTCTCCCTTCCACCCACCGCCAACTTACATCGACGAACTCAGAGGTGAGTTTGAAGGCCGATGTCTCAAAGCCGAGATTCCGGGGTGAGCTGGAGAGGATGAACCCGAAATCTATGTGGATTATGTGTCCGTCTGCATCCAGCAAGATATTGCCATTGTGCCTTTGGGGTGTGTGTGTGTTGCAGGGTGGGAGGAGACAAGGCAGAATAAACATTATTTATTGCATTCATATCTTGCCATTCTCTACAAGGAGCTCAAGGAGGAGTACGTGGTTTCCCCCCTCCTCGTTTGAAAAAGGTCAACTATCTACCGCATGGCTTTTCGTAAATTTTCCAAACACTTTCCCCTTCTCACAGATTACGTGGCAGCAAAGCAGGACCCAGGCAACTGCCCGGAGCGGACGTGATTCAGGGAGCACCATATTTATTTTGACCATCCTTTCCTGGGAGGAGGGAGACCATGAAGGTAGGGACACCCACGTTGTTCTACGGGACTGCCTCTCCTGGTATGCCCCACGAAGGACCTTAAGGTCCACAAATAACAACACTTTGGAGGTCCCAAGTCGCAAGGTGGTTAGATTGGTCTCAGCTAGGGCCAGGGCCTTTTCAGTACTGGCCCCGACTTGGTGGAACGCTCTGTCACAAGAGACTAGGGCCCTGCGGGACTTGACATCTTTCCGCAGGGCCTGCAAAACAGAGCTGTTCCGCCTGGCCTTTGGTTTGGACTCAGTCTGACCCTTATGTTTCCGATTTATGGGCTACTATTAAAATGAGGCTGCATTTTAAATTGTATTTTAACAAACTGGTTTTTTGTTTGTTTGTTTGTTTCCCCCCCCCCCATTGTGTTTTATTGTAATTTTATTGGTGTTAGCCGCCCTGAGCCCTGCTCTGGCCAGGGAGGGCAGGGTATAAATAAATTATGATGATGATGATGATGATGATGCCTGAACCCACTTCTGGCACCCAGGTAGAAGGCAGCTTTACTGAGCGGGTTCGTGGGCTTTTACGTCTGTTGTGAGTTGGCCCACCCTAGTTGAGGTCCAGGGTACAGGGGGATATTTAACTTACCCCACTGGTGCCACCCACTGGGGCCTGATGGGATTCCCTAGGGGGTCACTAAGAGGCAAGGGGCTGGCACTGGAGCTGTCAATGATTCTCAGACTCCGAAAAGCCGAGATCGCTGGATGGAGTTCATCCACTTTGTTGAATTCACTAAGCTAAATAATTTCAACTGGGCTTTGAAAGAATGTGCAATTAATCATTACCGTTTTGACTTTCATTGTGCTGTTACCTTCCTTAGTGGGTTGTACAAACCGCTATTCCAAACCATGTTTCTTATAGGACAGGGTAGGCTGCACTGGGGGTGAATTTCTGGAACCGAAAGGTTGGCGTTGTCTGAAAAAGTTTGGGAACCGCTGGCTTTTAACTTGGGGGATTGTGGAGACTAATTAGGCTCTAAGCTTAATTGTCGGAAAGTGGCTTTCCCCTTTCTTTCCATCTCCATCCCCTGCCACTGACGCACTGGCAGTAGCGAGGCGTCTCTCTGCAATGTGCTGAGCGCTCCTTCTCTGCCCACTGCCTCCCCCCAGCTTCCCCCCAGGCCCCCTCACCTGTCTTTGACTTGCAGCAGGTAGCAGACCAGGCAGTAGCCGGCGCAGCTCTGCACGAAGTTGCGCTGGGCGGTCAGGAAGGCCTCGGTGGTGTAGTTCCCATGCTCCTGCAGGAAGTAGTCCAGCAGGGAGAGCTGCGACTGCTTCTTGACCTGGTGGATGGAGACGGCGTTGACCACCGGCTCGATCATGCCGCTGTCGGCGGAGATGACGAGGATTTTGTATGGCTTGATCCACAGGGGGACGCGCTCCTGCTCCCAGATGGACTGGAGGAGGAAAGCAAACAAAAGAAAGGCGTTTTGCAACAGGAGACGGTTGTGTTTTTCGGGCGGGAGCGGGGGGAAGAAGTCCAGTATGCAAAATGTCCCTTGCAGAATTTTAATGGGCATCTCCAGACTACAGGGGTGTCTCAAACAGGAGGAGACGCTTGAAAACCGAGGTTCCACTGCATTATGATTTTTATTCAAATTTATATCCACTTTTTTCCTCCAGGGAGCTCAACATGGCATGCCTAGTTCTCTTCCACCCCATTTTATCCTCACAACAACCCTGCAAAGGAGGTTAGGCCCCCAAGAGCTGAGCAGGAATTTGAACCCAGGCAGAGACATCACCTTGCCAACAAAGGTCCGTATAGTTAAAGCTATGGTTTTCCCAGTAGTGATGTATGGAAGTGAGAGCTGGACCATAAAGAAGGCTGATCGCCAAAGAATGGATGCTTTTGAATTCTGGTGCTGGAGGAGACTCTTGAGAGTCCCATGGACTGCAAGAAGATCAAACCTATCCATTCTGAAGGAAATCAGCCCTGAGTGCTCACTGGAAGGACAGATCCTGAAGCTGAGGCTCCAAGACTTTGGCCACCTCATGAGAAGAGAAGACTCCCTGGAAAAGACCCTGATGTTGGGAAAGATTGAGGGCACAAGGAGAAGGGGACGCCAGAGGACGAGATGGTGGGACAGTGTTCTCAAAGCTACCAGCATGCGTTTGACCAAACTGCGGGAGGCAGTGGAAGACAGAAGTGCCTGGCGTGCTCTGGTCCAGGGGGTCACAAAGAGTCGGACACAACTAAACGACTAAACAACAACAACTCTCCCAGGTGCTAGTCTGACACTCTAACCACTACACCAGCACTGCATCGAACTTGACCAAACTCAGAAGCCCTTGAGGGAGGAAAGAGAAAGGAGAAAGGAGAAAGGAGAAAGGAGAAAGAGAAAGAGAAAGAGAAAGAGGGAGCGCCTTGAGGAACTGCTGTGTGGTATTCCCTACCTGAAGCTGTTTGAGCACCTGGAAGGCCAGCAGCTCTTGCCGGAGATCATCGCCACATTTCACGATCACAGAGAGGAGGCGCCAGTTTGGGAGGTGGCCGTACGGAGAGCCCTCCCGGATCCGCCTGCAAAAAAGCAGCAGGAAGCAGTTGGTTTCGCCCTGGCCTGGCGCGGGAGACTCGGGCCACCCTTGCCAAGCCCTGAGGAACCCGAACAGCCCCGTTGCCCCATGCAAGAGATGGGGAGAGCCTTCCGGCCTGCAGCCATTGCCTGGCTTCTTAGCACGTCAGGCCGTGGAGACACAACTGGGGCCCCGTCACCCTCTGCTCTGACCCCGCAGTGCCCTCACCTGACTTTCTCCTGCCACGGCTCCTTCAGGGCGACGGCAGAAGGGTCTTCGGGGTCCCTCTTGAAGGATGTTGGAGTGTGGGCAAGCTGTTCCGAGAGGCGTCTCCTGCAAGAGGAAAGAGAAATGTTAATTTGGGGGCGGGGTGTGTAGGAGTGCAAATATCCAGAGTGTGGGGTCAGGTGGGATTACTATGAGGAATTAGAAAATATGCATCAAGCCATTGTGTCCACGATGAATGCATTGTCTTAACTGGGTTTGATACATTGACAATAATTTCTGATCAAATCCCACAACCCTCTGCATCTCTGGCCATTTCCTCTACTGTCCATTTCTCTTGCTTGACAAGTCACGTACACAGCCCAGTTGCTTTGCCAGGCATGCATCCTGGGCCATAAAGATAGTGGGCAAGTTTATTTGAAATAGCTTTTCTGATATGTTAATCTTAGGATGTTAATCTTAGGGGCAGGAAACAGATCTCACCTAAAGGTGAGAATGGTCGCTGTCCTCCTGGCCATCCTTCCTATCATGTGTATTGCTTGCTTATGACCTCAGGGGTTGCCAAATGCACTCCTTTGTAGTTCTGTTTTATTTACCCCATGCTTAATTAGTTTTGGTAGTCTAACGTTGCCCCCACATGGGGTTTGTTGAAATGCTCAGAAAAAATCTGATTGGTTCTTACGAACACTCTGTAAAAGGCTCTTTTGTGAATAAAACGACCTGGGCCGGAGGGTGGAGAGACACAGAATATTATACGCACCCTTCCCAGAGTCTCGCTGGTTCAAGCCTCTGAGTGTATTCTTATTAATCAGAGTTCAATCCTTCCTTTACTTTGAGAATGCCTCAGGGGGGATTTTGCTACACACGGAAGCGGAACTGGATTATACTATTCTCAGGTTTTTAGGGTTTTTATAAGGGATGTTCTATTCCTAGACCTGAACCCCTCATTGCCAAGCAGCGGACATTTCTTCTAGACTCCCACTCACCTGATATCTCCAGCAGCTATGAAGACGGGCTCTTTGCTCTCCTGGCTGGTGATGCTGTCCACAGAGAACTGGGAGATGTTGTCACAGCTGTTGGTGTGAATCTCTGGGAGCTGGAGAACAAAGGAAGGAAGGAAGAGCTCAATGGAAGCAGAGAGGTTTCACTCATTTCCGTGGCACATTGTTGAAGGAAGAGCCCTGCTTTCAGCATCGCTTTAGCTGTACCTTCAAGGCCATCAAAAAAGATGCAGTCCATTTCACCCTTCTGACAAAGGTAATTGAATTCCTGATCCAGGGATTTTTCTTGGGCCTTTTTGGCTTTATTGTGACCAACTATAAGCCTCTTGTCTTCATCAGTGATCAAGTCAGCACCCATAAAAGTGGTGACAGCGGCAGCGGTACGTACTTGGTGTAATTAATGCCAATTCATAACTTCCATCATTTTCATCTTAAAGGTAAAGGGACCTCTGACCATTAGGTCCAGTTGTGACCGACTCTGGGGTTGCAGAGCTTATCTTGCTTTATTGGCTGAGGGAGCTGGCGTACAGCTTCCGAGTCATGCGGCCAGCATGACTAAGCCGCTTCTGGCAAACCAGAGCAGCGCACGGAAACACCGTTTACCTTCCCACCTATTCATCTACTTGCACTTTGACGTGCTTTTGAACTGCTAGGTTGGCAGGAGCAGGGACTGAGCAACGGGAGCTCACCCCGTCGTGGGGACCTTTTGATCAGCAAATCCTAGGCTCTGTGGTTTAACCCACAGTGCCACCCGTGTCCCCATTTTCATCTTAGGCACCAGCTATTTGTCCTTTGTTTTCATCAGCAGAGAAAATTATTTCATTGGACGGCACTGAAGCCCCTTGCTGACTTCTCTGCTTATATTTATCAAGCCTCCTTCTCTCGTCTTCTTGCTCCTCTTGCTTTTTTACATGTCTGTTATGCATAAGGGAGATTTGGCAAGCTAATCTGATGTGCTCTGATAATTCTTAATGATTTTTATGCATTTCTTCCCCTTTTCTCACACAAAAGGTTTTAATAAGACAAGTTTAAAATGACTGGAAATATTCCACCAAAATGTTAAAAAGCCAGCCTTTTTATATTTGCGAAGCGAAGCTAAATGATAATGATTTCATCGAAATACCTCCACCTGCAGCTCCCCAATGTCGTCCACAGACCAAGCCTCGTCATCGTTGTCGTAGTTGGGGACAGTGGTGAAGCTGCTGGCCCGCTGCTCGTGCGTGATCCCGCACTCTGGGAGGTTCTCCACGGACCGCGTGCTACGGATACGGTTCTCTGGGATCCGGGCCGGGACATTAGTGGTGTCGAAGTTTTCACATTCAAGTACTTCCACGTAGATTAGGTAAGGAGCCTGGAGACCGGGAGGAAGGAGGGAGAAAGAGAAAGAAGGACTCTGACTGGACAAGTTTACAACGTCTGACAAAACAGGACGGGAGATTTGTGGTGATGTTTTGGGGACAGGCAGCTTATTTCTACTCTGGGCGAAGGAGGGCTCAGTGCACTGTTCTTCCCAACAATTGGCTCCTACTGCTAATTTCAAAGTGTGCCTCTGCCTCCATCATTATTAACTTTCGGGGGGAATCTGGAAATTTCCCTTGGGAAAAGCTCCCTTCAAACTTGTTTCTGCATGGATCCAGAAAAATGCATTCAAAGTTATGCATCGATGGTATACATATCTACCATTACTGAGCGAAACGACTAAAAACTGATCAGCCATGTGTTTGAGAAATGCACTGGTTTTCTTGTCTGCTTAACTCGTGTGGGTTGTTGGTTTGTCCGTTAATACTAAGTCCCAGATTTTTGAGTTTCAGATTTCAAGCAGGTATGTGTTTAGTCTTCTAACGCCTTGAGGTAGCAAGGCGTGCTGCAGTCATCAGGTGATAAATGACATCCTTATGGGAAAGATGTCAAGCAGTTTTCCAGCAGTAGGACAGAAGTGCCATTCCCCGTTTCTGCCCAAAACAAAAAGACTTCGGACACTGCCACCACATGTGGATCCCCTTACAATTTCTCCCGCACACAGCTGATGCATTTTCAGCCTTGGGATCTACTTCTGAGTAGAATTTAGCTGGACGCAACCCGATTCCACTGGAGCTCTTGCCCCCGTTCCTTCCTCAGCCCCCTTACCTTGTCCTTGGAGTTCAGCACGACGGCCTGGGTGTGTGGGACCCGCACCACGTGGTGGTCAAACCCAGCGGTGGGGAGCCAGACACGGGCCGGCAGCTTGTGGTTGAGCAGGGAGAGCTCAGAGATGAGGCGCTGCGTCTTCTGCTCTTTGGTCGGCAGCGTCGTCAGGCGCTTCCCGATGGCCATCAGAGACTTGATGAACTCTCGCTCCGGGGCCAGGCGGACGGGCTGCGCAGGGTTGTGGGGCTCCCCCGCCCCCAATTTTAGAGGGAGGGAGAGAAGGAGACAGAAGTTGGAACCGGTTTTTGCACAGAGGGTGCCTGCCTTGAGGACCCTCAGACTTACAGGAGGATGCCAATTTTTGCCTGACAAATGAGAGAAATGTCCCTATTCTGATTAAAGCCATCTGAATGACCAGGATTAGGTTGGGCCGAGAGGATGCCTAGTCCAGTCTTCTACCTGCCACCCTGGGGGTGGGATCCAGCTCACGACTAACCCAGGCCACATTCACACCATACATTTAAAGCACTATGATACGGCTTTAAACAATCATGGCTCCCCCACCAAAGAATTCTGGGAACTGTAGTTTAAGGGTGCTGGGGATTGTTCGGAGATCCCCTATTCCACGCACAGAGCTATAGTTCCCAAAGTGGTTTAAAAGGGAGCTCTGGGACTGTAGCTCTTTCCTCCTCCTATGCAGCCTCCCGAGAACACTCCACACCCTGAACAAACTACAGTTCCCAAGATTCTTTAGGGTACGTGGGAAGCCACGACTGTTTAAAGCAGCACGATGTTGCTTTAAAGAGGAAACGCAGGAGGGGCAATGTGATTATCACTTTAAACAGTCATGGCGTCCCCAAAGAATTCTGGGAACTGTAAGGGCACTGGGAGTGGTTAGGAGATACTCTACTGCCTTCCCTGCACAGAGCTACAATTCTTTGAGTTCACTTTGAAAGACTATATTTTCCCCCCTTTTAACACAGGTTAGTAACGGCAACAAGGGTTCAATTTGACAGGAGCTGCCTAAACAACATAGGCTACCCGCCTACTATTGGGTCACATCCACACTAAACATTTGAGAAGCAACAACTGTAGTTTATCCCCATGGAACTATAATTCCCAGCATCCTTAACACCCTACACTCCTTACTTTGGTGGCAAGCCATGTGCTTTAAAATGATGGTGTGGATGTGATTAAGACTGCAAAAAGGCAACAAATCCACATTTGAGTCTTCTTTAACCGCCACCCCCCCTTGCAACATTCTCATTTTCTTGCAGATGTCTTGAAACCTGAAGCCACCCGCCTCAAACCCCAGCAAAACATTTAACCTTTTACTCTTGATTGACACCAGCCTTCCTCTCCAAAAAACCCCCACAGAGAGGTTGCTCTTTCTCAAATAGCCAGCAGAGGGTGCGAAAAGCTAGGAATCCTTTGAAAGAATACCAAGCAGTGCTGCACAGAAGTTGCTGCCCTCGCTGCTAAAAAGTCCAAATTGCTGACAAGCGTTTGTGAACAATGCCAGCTTTATATATACAGTCGTACCTTGGAAGTTGAACGAAATCCGTTCCAGGAGTCCATTCGACTTCCAAAACGTTTGGAAACCAAGGCGCGGCTTCTGATTGGCTGCAGGAAGCTCCTGCAGCCAATCGGAACCCGTGTTTGGGTTCCAAAGAATGTTCGCAAACCGGAACACTCACTTCCGGGTTTGCGGCGTTCGGGAGCCAAAACGTTTGACTCGAAAGGCTTCCGAGGTACGACTGTACAGTATTTATATATAAAACCAACCTAGCAAGGAAGAGAAGAGACTGTGTGTTTTCCTGTTTGCTTTTTAAGCAAGGAATTTACATGATTTATAATTGTTAAGCGATTAAATGCTTAGGAATGTCAAGAAGACACCCACAGGAACCGTCGCCTGTGAAAAGAGGATGAGGAACACCTGTGGAGTCCCACAGCTGTGCCTCCAACTCCCACCCGTCCCAGCGGCCAGCATGGCTAATGGTTAGGGAAGGGTGTTGTGTGGTCCAAGAAACACCTGGATGGCCACAGATGCCTCCATCACCCTTGGGGTTATAATCACAGAAGATTGAACCCAAAGGGCACCAGAAGTCAGCGCACCTCTTGGGTGCACTCCAGAAAGGCATTCGGGCCGTCACCCTCACAATAAAGCCACATTGAACTACTTTTCAGGGCCATCGGGATGCTGAGACTCTGGACCGATTTAGGCACTGGAAACTATATACAGCTAATTATTTCCACTGATGATGGTGATTATTAACATCGCAGAGGGGGGGGGGAATTCCATTTCCTGCATAACTGCTCCCTGCCCACCCCCCTTCTTCAAAAACAACCGGCTTCACTTCAGCAGTTTACTCTCCCGTCACAGGAAAGGGTTTTTTGTTTTGTTTTTTTTAAAAAAGGATAATTTGAAATTAATAAGCCATTCCTGCCACCACCAAAACCAAGCGCTGGTCAAAGAGGCATGCAATAAAAAGGGGGGGGGAGCAAGAGAAGGGTGTTAACTGTATGAAGCTGGTGATGAAGTAGAGAGAACGCAAAAAGAGGGGGGAAAGTTTTTTTTTGGGGGGGAGAGAAAGTTAAGAGGGGGAATGAAGGTGCTGAGCACAGAGGAGAGAGATTGCCCTGGCTGGAGGTAGGAAGGGATTCCCTGACAGCTTTGGGGTGTGTGGGAAAAGGGGGGGGGGGCTTTGGGGCTGCTGTGTTGTCAACACAAAGTTTCCCATCTCTCCCACACTGGGGGAATCAGGTCACGCCTGATGCAACTGGAACTTTTGCCACGTTAAGACGCCTTAAGGAGCCACCAGGATTCCCTGCTGGGGTCTCCCCTCACCACCACCAGACAGGTAATACCCCACCTCGGGTTGCTATAGAGCCCCACAAAGCAGCAAATTAGGGTAGCTGGGATTCAGTTTCCAGCAGCGCTGTTTACCAAGAAGCCCTGGCCCCGCTGAGACTTGCCCCTGGCCTACTCGGAATTATAGGACCGCAGCCAAGAACAACATAGGAAATCTCTTAACGTTTCTGTAAAAAGATTTTGGAACAAAGAACTCTGGGTTTTCCAGATTCCAGAGTTTTTCCAGCAAAGGGGAGGGGAAAAGGCAAGGGTCCGAAGCAGAGTTATAGGCCAGCCTGTAGAGAGGATCTGTATGGTTTGTGGGAGCTGGAAAAGATCAACCGCCTGAGATCCTGGAAAAAAACTAAGGCCTGAAAGTGTCTGATCAGCCTTCTGCAGTCAGGCTCCTGCTCCTGCCCTCCATGAAATAAACCACGGTTTAGTGTTACATGCAGGCCAGGCCAAATGTATAGCTATAGTTTGCTCACAATCATCCCTTCTCGTCTCCTTTCCAAATTCAGATTGTAGGCTCCTTGGGGCTGGCACAACTTTATTAAGCAGGCATAGGCAAACTCGGCTCTCCAGATGTTTTGGGACTACAACTCCCATCATCCCTGACCGCCGGTCCTGTTAGCTAGGGATGATGGGAGTTGTAGTCCCAAAACATCTGGAGGGCCGACTTTGCCTATGCCTGTCGTTAAGTGCTAAGTGCTTAGAGAGCACCATAAGCAACAATCCAAAGAGGAAGCAGGTGAAGATCTGTTCTTCTTCCCCCAACCCTAAAAAAACAACACTGTAGGAACCTACAGCTCCTCTGGATGTCGTTGGACTTCAGCTCCCATCATCCCTGGCTCTTAGCCATGCTGGCAGGGGCTGATGGGAGTCGGAGTCCCTCACCCTCACACCCACATTATAGCAAAGCCTTACGCTTGAGATTCCTGAGCTGGGGAGGGCCAACCAAGGAAGGGGGGGGGGGAGGCGCTGCTTACATTTGGAAGTGGCCAAACAGATTGACAAGCAAGCAAGATGGTGTCCAACGAAGCAAGGCAAATCTTTCCGTTCCACTTTCTTTCAATTTCTCAACCTCTTTCCCACCTGAAATTCTGCCTGCCACATTTCCGCACCAGTCTTTGAATTACGATAGTTTTAAAGCATTCACAAACTCGCCGGTGTTTTAGTGTGCGCCATTCCTGATTTTTAGTTTTAAAGCATTCACAAACTCGCCGGTGTTTTAGTGTGCGCCATTCCTGATTTTTCACTGATTTTCGGATGCGATCTCCCCCCCAAACATACACATTTCCTGCGTGTTTGTTTTCTAAATGAATTGTTTTTGTAAACACTTTCCCCTAATACGCACATGCATTACTTTTTATTTTATTTTACAAAAATAAATAAATTCAACTTTGGAGAATTGCACTGCAAAACCCAGAGAATTGTGGGGTGTCTGTGTACTGGGTTTTGGGAAGCATTAAACATGAACCAAAATTGATATCCCCTCCCCTCCCCTTGTCCCATATTGAAGCAAGAGGGAGGTGGGATGGATTTGAGAGAAGAGAGAGGCTGGGTTGATTGACATAAGACAGAATGGATTTAAAGACAGGGAGGAGTTTTCGATTGGAGGAACTGAAGGATCTTCCCCAAAGTCCAAGCCTATGTTCTCATCACGAGCTCATACGTTGATTCCACCCATTATCAAGAAGAGGGTCGGGTATTCTTAGGGGAGAAGAAGAATCAGGTATAATTGCTAAAAGCAAAAATTTCAACGAAAAGAGGGGGGAAATTATTTGTAGACAGATGAGGGAAGAAAGAAGACAAGCAAATGAAAATTTCTACTCAACACAAGGCGCGCCAAATTAAAAATATATGTAATAATTGAAGGGCAGCAGAGAGAACAGCATTTCCTCTTTTAATTGCTCATCTGAGCAAAGAGAAACAAAATATGAATACGGAAGGCCTGCGACGAACAATTCAATGGTGGTTCCAAATGTTTTCCTTATTCAGGCCGTATCTTCAAAGCAGGCCGGTCACTTGCCGCAAGACTTCCACCGCCACCAGCCTTGTGCAGCCCGAGGTAGTGCTGTGGATACGCTGAACTTGACTTTGAAAAATCAAACACAAAAGTCCCTTTGCTCCCCAAATAAGAAGAGAGTGCGTAATTCAGAATGAAATATTCCGCAGTGTAATCCAATTTGAAAAGCCGACTCCATCTCCGTGAGCCCAAGGGAGGAGTCAATTCTTGTTTCATCAAAAATTAGCACCTGAAATTGCTCAGCTTCCTCTCCCCTCCCCATTCATTTTCCTTTGGTGCTGTGCATATTAGAATGCAAGCCAACAGGAAGTAAAGACTATCTTGTTTTTTAAACGTGTGCATGTTTGGGTTCCGGTGCTTCATATATATTATAAAATACTAAGTCACTGCAAATGCAATGTTAAGGACTAGTATTTTCTTTTTTCTTTTTTTAAACAAAGCTCTTGGAATGCTGAACTGAGTGATATGAATTAACAATGGGCTGTCCTATGTATAAAAGGCCCTTTGGGCTTATAAAATGCCACGTGTAAGACCACGAAGAAAGGCCACGAGATTAGCTACTGTACTTGCTTTGTAGGAGGCCTAGAACTCTGGCTGTAAGAGGATAAAATGTAATAGTTTAGCAGCAGCAGCAGCTAGGCTTCCTTCCACTTATAAACATTTCAGGAAAATCAAACTGGGCGCACTTCTAGAAACGGGTTTGCTTCTCATAATTCACAGAGCCTGAAATACCTGCTTGAGGGTTATGGGGTGTGTGTGGCTAGACCTGGGAGAATGGCACAGGCTGGAATCATATAAGCAGGGACTACTGGGACACACTATGGTTGTGAAACGTTCACTGCTTGTTTGGGAGTACAGTGATACCTTGAATTACGTTACCTTCGGGTAACATAATTTAGAGTTACAAACGCGGCAAACCCGGAAGTGTATACTTCCGGGTTTCGCTTCGCGCATGCGCAGGAGCGCTCTATCGCACCGCGCGAGTGTACAGAAGCGGCGCCTCCGGATACAGACTTTTCGGGCAAGTATGGACCCCCAGTACGAATTACATTCGTATCCAGAGGGTCCACTGTATAGATCTCTGTGGGGCCATCAAAACTCCGAAATATCTCTTGCCCCATTCCACTGTCTGTCTGGATCACTGCCCCCCACCCATGTGAGCACTAAACCATGGTTTACCAAACCAGGGTTTGTCAAACCATGGTTTAATGCTGTGCGTGAATGCTGCCCAGCAGCTTAACTATGGTTAGAGGCTGCTCGTTAAGGGAAATGATTTATTAAACTTACTGTTAAGCATAGGTGAGAATTACGTGTGAACGGAGACCACCTTCTCAACTGTGGTTAGGAGCTGTCGCTGCCCCAAAGCTTTATGAGTGAAGAGTAGCTAAAAGTCCAAATTGCTTCAAGGTTCAGCAGCTATTGGCTGGTGCTTTTTGTTGGATGCGTTAACAGAGGGGTTCATTTAGTTTGTACCTTAAGGGTTAAATCTGTCACGTGTTCAAGTTAACTGGCCCAAAGGGGGATGGGGTGGAGGTTTTGCATAGCAACGAAATAGAATGGCATGACATTAGCTAAGGCAGCACATGCCCTGATTGGCTGTGTCATTGTGAGCGAGTTTCCCCCCTCTGTATATGGGGTCCACTGTCTCGCTGCTATGTACAAGGGCTTGAACTAAGGAAGAAAAAGCCTCTCTGTTCCTATCTATTCAAATTATACTGTATTTTTGTTCAGCTTTGCTCTGTGAAGTGTTATCAGAGCTTTTCTGCCTGGAATCTGCCTGTATTATTTAACACTTTTTAACTACAGTGGTACCTTGGTTTAAGAACAGCTTAGTTTATGAACAACTTGGATGAAGAACGCTGCAAACCTGGAAGTAGGTGTTTTGGTTTGTGAACTTTGCCTTTGGTTAAGAACACGTTCTGCTTCCTGTTGAGTGTAAATTGAGTTCCCCGCTGCTATGGGAAAGCACGCCTTGGTTTAAGAACGCCTTCATTTAAGAAAGGACTTCCAGAGCGGATTAAGTTCGTAAACCAAGGTACCACTGTATTCGGTGACACAGTAAACCAAGGCTTTTTAAACAATGGCGTGGCTCCAACTGTGCCTCTATTAACTATGGTTAAGCGTTATGTGCCATAGAGACCACTGGCTGCCAATCTGCACTTGACACGACTTTAGTATAAACAAGACAAACCTGCTGGGGAGCCTCATACCATGCAGAGCTCCACAACCCCCCTTCCCAAGCTCAACATGCACGCGGGTGGCGCATGAGTGATGGAAGAGAGATAGAGAGAGAGAGGCATGACAGCCAAGGAAGTTGGTTAGCCAAAGAGGCTGAGTCAAAAATGGCTAACAGCAGTGTAGATTTTGGCTCGCTGGGGTGACTTTATTTCATTTTTCCCCAAGTGGTGGAAGAGAAGAGAGGAATGGATTTTGCCTTTGATGCTCTGCAAGATGCGTTTGCCAAGGGTGATTGGCGGGCTTAGCAAAGTGGCTTAAGATGACAACAGAGAGGAAATGCTGCTGCGAAAGAAATTATTTGTTGTTGATTTTTGGTAAATCACGGGAAGGGAAGCAGGCAGCCCAGTTGGAAGAGGTGGGGGGAGAAAAACAAAAAAAGCTAAAACGCAGGCCACTTACGGAGCAAAATGATCTATCAAGGCTCTCCGTACTCGATGACAACTCCTGAGAAATGAATGAGAGGGAGGGGGAAAGGGGTGGGGGTTTTTTGTTTTCATTTTTTTTTAAATGTAAAAAAGGAAGGGAGAGGGAGGGAGAAAGTCGAGGAGAGAAAAGGCAAGTTTTTTGTTTTTAAAAAAACCAGCTCTGCACATTCCCTCCCCACCTGCCCCATCTCAACACAGAGAACAAACTACAGGCGCTTTGCACGGCCAAACAACCCCCCCCCCTCCAGGCGAAACAACTGAGTGGCGGAATATTCTGTCCTCCTGCACAGGAGAGGAAGGGGTTCGGAGAAACAGCGCTTTGCTTCCGATGCAGGAGAGCCAGAGAAAGCCAACTCCTCTTCCTGCTGCTTGCTCCATCACCTGGTATTCAGAGGTACATTCTGGAAGCCAGTGCAACTGCGTGGTCTTCTGGATGCTGCAGAGCTGTGTCTCCCCAACTAACAACATCTGGGAAGGGCCACAAGCTCCCCATCCCTGATTTCAGCCATCCAGGCTACAAGCAGTTGACAAACCTGTCCTATGATCTTATCTGAAGGTTATCTGAGCTAGCAGCGCTCCCTGGAACCCACAAATTCTTTAAGTTAATGCGGAATAATTGAGACACTTGGATGCCATGGAAGGCAGCAGGCAAAGGTCTGGCTTAATGCCTACAGGTTGAACAACCTGTCTCCCCCCACCCCCCGCCAGAGGTTGCCTGCTTTCCAAAACGCCTCCCTGGAGACTGGAGGCTTGGCAGAGGCGCTGAGGATTTTAGAGACTAGATACCCAGATCCACTCTGGAACATCAGCTCCCAGGATCTCTTCTGGGACAGATCCTTCAGCTTAATACGAGGCAGGGCACAAAGCCCGCTGGGTGTCCTTGGGACAGTCGCTTGTGAGAACAGAATGGTGGGTTTTGGGGAGGAAAACGCAGGCAACACCCTGGATGGACAGCAAGGTAATAAAACTATAAAATAACCCGTTTGCAACAGGTGGAACAGGTCGGTGTTGAACAGGGAGCAATTCTGATAGCAGGAGGATGGCGGGGGGGGGGGGGGGGAGTTCTACAAAAGTGAGAATCAGACAAAGAGAGGTGGGTGATTCTCAGGCTGTGTTATATCCTTCCCATCATTAATATCACGCCCCCTCCCATTTTGCATGTGAAGAAAAGGGAGTTTTAAAAGCCTTTTAGGGCAAGTCAACTGTGTCACTTTTTTTTTTTTTACGAAAAGAGGCCAGGGTTTCATCCGAGCCAAAGCTTACTAAGATGTAAAACCAGTAATAACAATAAAAACAAGAGGAGGAGAGAGAGAACTCACCTTAAGAAAACCAAAGTGAAACCAAAAGCGGGCAGAGTGGTTGTTTTGACAAGTTTCCCTTAATCACATCACTTCTTTTTCCCCCCAGGAAAATGAACTACCCTGGAAAGGACTCTGTCTCTCTGCCAGCCTACAGCAGAAGTGTGGAAACTGCTGCTGGACTGCAGCTCCCATTCCCAACCACTGGTCATGCTGGCTGCCAGGGCTGATCGGAACTGGGAGCTGAGCAACATCTGGAGGGCCAGAAATGTTCCCCACCTCTGAACCCAGAGTCATTCTGCTGAAACCAACACCAGGGGCGGGTATCAAGGGCTATCTAGCACAGACTTCGACTAGTCAGGCTGCCTGGTCACCTGGGGCGACTCTCAAAGGCCTCCAGGCGATCCAACACAGAAGGGCTTTGCACGCTTTCCTTGCTAGGCATAATTTTGTACACCTCTGTTGTGTTCTCCAATCTTCCAGTCACTTCCTCCCTTCCCAACCTGAGCATACAGGGGAGAAACTTTGACCTTTCCTCACTGGGGAGGCATTCCACATGCATGGGCATGTTTTTCTGCATCCCTTTAAGCTCGCCATTATCTTTTTATTTGAGACGGATGGGGGGAAACTATGCTACGTCTTGGCACAGCTATTTCCAAATGCGGGAAAGGATGAGGAGAGTAAGAACCAAGTCTGCATAGGGAAAAGGGAGCGGAAAAGACGGTATTGATGCCAAGAGGAAGGGTGTGTTTGTACATATAGAATTGTAGAGTTGTAAGGACCAAAAGGTCCTCTAGTCCAGGCATAGGCAAACTCTGGTCCTCCAGATGTTTGGGACTACAGTTCCCACCATCCCTGACCACTGGTCCTGTTAGCTAGGGATGATGGGAATTGTAGTCCCAAACATCTGGATGGCCAGAGTTTGCCTATGCCTGCTCTAATCCAATGCAGGAATCACAGAAGACAGGATTTCTCTCCACCCACAGCCAATAAATTCATAGAATCACTGAACGGTTGGAAGGGACCCATTCTGTGGATGGGACAGTCCATCCTGTTCATACGGACCAGTCACAATATCCATCGTTCTCTCATCCAAAGAGCCTATATCAGGCTTCCTCAACCTCGGCCCTCCAGATGTTTTCAGACTACAATTCCCATCATCCCTGACCACTGGTCCTGCTAGCTAGGGATGATGGGAGTTGTAGTCCCAAAACATCCAGAGGGCTGAGTTTGAGGAAGCCTGGCCTATGTATCAAGATTATCTCCTGCAGAACTGACGCAGCAATGGCTGGATGGACTTCGCCCCACATTTATGGCCCTCTATTAATGATGGTTTTCCGCTTGCAGTCCTCGCAGGGGTGAGTCGAGAGGAGATGAATGGCCGACTGCTCCCCCCATCCTGGCTCTGGGTTCGCTGACGATGCTTTTCTCCCCAGCACAGGGATAGGCTTTGTTATGCGTGCGCAAGGAAGATGGTGTTATTTCCAAGAGCACCAAAAACTGGGCCAAATCACGCGATGAGGACTGCTCCCCCCCCAGTTTATGGAAAACAGAAGCAGGCATAGAAGCCAGACGGAGGAAGTCTGGCCAAGTCACCGAGGGGACAGAAATGGTTGGAATTCTTCTTTTATGTTCAAAGGGCCAAAAAAATAAAAATAAAAAATTAAACGAGGCCAGGAGAAAGGAGTAGCTGTTGGGCCCATTAGAAAAATTTAAATGATCAGACTTTAAAAAGCGGGGGAAGGGAACACTGCGCTTCCTTCACAGACACACACAAAGCCCACACAGTGTATGACACCCCACAGAGGACTTTGAGACCTCCCATAGATAGCAGCTTTATGTCACAGAATCAGAGGTGGAAGGGAACCCTGAGGATCATCTAGTCCAACCCCTTAAAATAATAATAAATCCCACCATTCCTCCTGAAGGAACCCAGGAGGCAAATGCATCCGTAACGGCAAACCACTGCGAGGGTTTTTGTTTTTACAATCAAGCAGTGTATAAATGTCCTGAAATAAAATAAACAAATAAATAAACGCACCAGTATGGTTAAAAAGAAAAAAGCTTTTTATCTTGAACTGGTGTAATAAAAGACAGGAAAATGCAAACCCACACACTTGATTAGGCATAGCATAATGCGTTCTTGTATAATGATATGGAGGTTTTATGTATATCAGGAAAGCAATATGTGCTATCGAGATTCCATTATTGAACAATTTTTTATCACTTCCATTTCTTCCCTTGGATTAATGTTGTTGCATGTGAAAGAAAGAATGAATGAATAAGAAAATGAGTGTTAAAGAATGCTCATCAGGAATCTACAAATCCGTGATTCTCTGACTGAACCGATTGGAAATGTATATCCCTCCCTGCTGAGCTGATTGGCTGCAGGCCTGCCCATCTTGACATTAAAAAGGCCTCTTCACAAGGGATCAGAGAAGGCGGAAGCCCTTGTCCGATTTCACCTGGTTTCCAAACCCAAACAGGAAACCTCTGCAGTGATGTCGATATTCCCCCGGTCTCCACTTGTCAGTGTCTGAATCATCCTGAGTCACTCTCACCCAGTTGCCACAGAGACCTCAGAGCAAGGGGAGCGTCCTTTGCACAAAGGTTGCCCAGCTCTGCCAAACACACACACACACACACACACACACACACACACACACCACACACACACACACAAAACGCCTGCTTGCTGTGTCACCGCAAAGCAGGTTCCTAAACGCTCTCATGTTACACAGCAAGGATTTCCTGGCAAGACACAACTGGCTCCTCCTCCAGCAACCCCTGCAATATTACCTGCCCAGGTGCAAATGCCACAGCGAGACTGACAGAGAGAGAGAGAGAGAGAGAGAGAGAGAGAGAGAGAGAGAGAGAGAGAAGCTCAAGTTTCTGTTCTTAAGACTTTTTTAAAAAAGTGAAGAAAAATAGACCGTCCTCATTTGGCAACTCTGCAATACAGTGGTACCTTGGGTTAAGTACTTAATTCGTTTCGGAGGTCCGTTCTTAAGCTGAAACTGTTCTTAACCTGAAGCACCACTTTAGCTAATGGGGCCTCCTGCTGCCGCCGAGCCACCAAAGCACGATTCCTGTTCTCATCCTGAAGCAAAGTTCTTAACCTGAAGCACTATTTCTGGGTTAGTGGAGTCTGTAACCTGAAGCGTATGTAACCTGAAGCGTATGTAACCTGAGGTACTGCTGTACTTTAAAGTGGGGAGACATCAGGATTGCAGGATCTGTTGCTGCCAAGAAGCAGATTTCGAAACAGTGGCCCAGATGGGCACATGCACAGCTGGCTCTGAGGGGCAGAGCATGCCTTTTGAGCCCAGAGCCTGGCATGCAAAGCCCTTCCGTGGAAGGAAAAACCCACACCTGGTATTCGCTGACAACTGAAGCAGGAGCTTTTCATCTGCCAACTGCCCAGAGATCTCCCGGTAGACTCTTCATCTGCCTTTTGCTCCTGGTTGAGAGGGACTGAAGAAGCCTTTTCAGTCACGAGGGCCGCATTTCCTTCTTGGCAAGCTTCGGGAGGCCACATGCCAGCGGTGGGCCGGGGCCAGAGGAGAAAGGAGGCAGGGCGACAGAGGCAGCTCTTACCTCTGCACAGTAGGCCTACACCCCAGCTGTGCAAAAAGTTAAAAGGCTTTCATACTTCCCCTGCATGCAGACGCACCTCTCCACCCAAATATCGTAGTTAAGGACATGTTCCAGCTAAGTGAAGGCACTCAAGGGGGGCCCACAGCACTGCCAGCGAGAAGAGTGGGGGCCCCGGGGAGAGGTCCAAGGGCTGGAGAGAGCGGAATGAAGCGCCCAGAGGTCTGGCCACCGAATTAAATCACGGCAGGCCTACTGCTTTCTGGCCAAGGGTTTCATTAGCTCGGTGGAAAGTTGTCAGAGGAGGGGAAGGGTGCATTCGTAGGAGCAACACACACACATATATGTGTAACAGAAGAGAAGGTACCTTGCTTCATAAACCGAAGCAAGGAATATGGGGATCCCTTGCCACAATGGTAGATTATTAGGAAAAAGAAATCACAGGAAGCCTCCATATCCACCAGGCCCAGCTCAAGCGAGAGGCAGACTCCTGCCAAAGTAGTCAATGCTAAGGGAGTTAGCAATTTGCGTGCTAAAATGTGCATTTTAAGAGGTGACGAGACTAAGGGGTAATAGTAAGAGGCGCTTGGACCAGCCAAAGCATAAGAACGTAAGAAGAGGCGGCTGGATCAGGCCAATGTCCCAATTGTGGGTTGTAATCCACTGGGAGCAGTCAAGTACAACATTACCTGTTTTGCTAGAGTGGTCATGCTAGAGTTGGTCCAGCAGGTCGAAACTTCCTGTTCCTCCTGGCCTGGAGCATCCTCCCTTGAGTGTGACTAGTAGGTGGGCATGACCTTTCAGACCTAGTAAAAGGCCAAGTCACACAGCCACCTCCCTCTCTTTGATCTTCTTTTTCACCCTGCGAATGTCCTAATTCACCTGGACTGGACTGCTGGCTGCCAGCAGTCCCCCAGGTTATCTCCCATATGGGGTAAACCTGTTTGTACATGTTTGTAACTTTAAGCCTAAAGCTTTGCTTCACGGATCACACTGTGCTCTGCCTGATCACGAGTAAAACTACTTTTTTTGTTACTTATAAATAAGACTGTTGTGTCTTTATTCTTTTAGGTAAACATAAAGGGACCCCTGACAAGTCCAGTCGCAAACGACTCTGGGGTTGCGGCGCTCTTCTCGCTTTACAGGCTGAGGGACCCAGCGTTTGTCCCGCTTCCACAGACAGTTTCTCCGGGTCATGTGGCCAGCATGACTAAGCCGCTTCTGGCAAAACCAGAGCAGCACACGGAAACGCCGTTTACCTTCCTGCTGGAGCGGTACCTATTTATCTACTTGCAATGCGTGCTTTTGAACTGCTAGGTTGGCAGGAGCTGGGACCGAGCAACGAGAGCTCACCCCGTCGTGGGGATTCAAACTGCCGACCTTTCGACCGGCAAGCCCAAGTGGCACAGTGGTTTAACCCACAGCGCCACCCACATCCCATTTTATTCTTTTAGGAGGGATCAAAGGGGTCTTACCAGGAATAACAGAACATATCTCAATCTGGGCAAGCCAGATTGAATTGTTTGTTGTCTTAAGAGACTCACACAAGTTTGCAACCAGCTTTCTGCTGCGTAAGAAGGGGAACGCACTCTGCTATATAAAGTAACTTGCCAGTGTGAATTAGGACGGATATTAATAATCAATATATCCTCTCCTGCCACCCTCAACATTCCCACACCATCTAGCACAGCATCTTGTTCCCACAGTGACCAAACAGATGCCTCAGTAGACAACTCAGAAGCAGGATCCAATCGCAAGAGCCCTCTCCTCTCCTTCGGCCTCCAGTCACTGGTATGGAGAAGCATTGCTTCCTCCAACTGGAAGCAGAGCACAGCCATCATGGCTGGTAGCCATCAATAGCCCTCTCCTCCTCCACAAATTTGCCTCATGCTCTTTTAAAGCCATCTAGGTTGGTGGCCACCACTGCCTCCTGTGGCAGGGAGTTCCACCTTTTAACTCTGTGCTGCGTGAAGAAGTCCTTTGATTTAACAATCCTGACTCTTCCAGCATTCAGGGTGTCACTGAGTTCTAGTGTCATGGGAGAGGTAAAATATTTCTTTCTCACCCTTTTTTTTCCTGGAGGAGACTGCGGCCAAGATGGCGGAAGTGAAGCAGAAGAAGAAGCGTACTTTCTGGAAGTTCACCTATCGGGGTCTTGACCTGGACCAGCTCCTTGACATGTCCTACGAGCAGCTGATACAGCTGTACAAACCCCACTGCCGGCAGCTCAACTGCGGCCTGCGCCACAAGCAGCACTCCCTCCTCAAGAAAGAGGCCCTGCCCATGGAGAAGCCTGAGGTGGTCAAAACCCACCTGCGAGACACGATTATCCTTCCAGAAATGGTGGGCAGCATGGTTGGCGTGTACAATGGGAAGACCTTCAACCAGGTGGAAATCAAGCCTGAAGTGACTGGCCACTATTTGGGAGAGTTCTCCATCACTTACAAGCCCGTTAAGCACGGGGAATCGGGGCCACCCACCCCTCTCGGTTCATTCCTCTGAAGTAAGGGGGTTTGGGAAGGCTTGCATCTTGTGTGTAAATAAAAGGGTTTCCCAACAAAACAAAACAAAACAAAACAAAACAAAACAAAAAACAAAACAATTTTTTCTTTTTCTCCATGCTATGCATAGTTTTATAAACTTCTATCATGTTGCCCCTTACTCGCCTTTTCTCTAAACTCAGAAGTCCCCAAACTGCAACCTCTCTCTATAGGGGACTTGCTCCGTCCCCTCCCTCTTCCAACTCTACACTATCCCTTTTGAGGTGAGGCAACCAGAACTGCAATTTTAAGAAGGGCTCAGCCTCAGCCAAAGCATTTCCCACATTTTCCTCGGAGCATCTCTTGCGGCACTTCGGGCCCAGAAGACTCTCCGCACGTCGCCAGGAGAAATCCAGCCCTGCGTGAATTAATAAGCTTTCTGGGCTCCGGTTTCCAGTTGGCGAGTGGCTGGGATCATCCTGGGCAACCGGCGGCCTCTGAGCTCCCGGCTTTCTATCAGCCCATTGTTCCCCTGCGAACAATGAAGCGGCAGGGAGTGGGAAGGGCTCTGCGAGCCGCCTTTGGAGCCATATGGAAGACAAGCCTGGGAATCGAGAGCGTATAGGGTGGTCAATTGTTCTGGCTTGGCCGGGACGGTCTGGGGAAGATGGCCTTTGCGCCCCAAGTCAGCGTGCAGCACCTGACAGAGTGCCGGCTTCCGAATGCGAAGCCAATCGGCTGCGCATCTTGCGTACCAGCCTACCTCGCAAGGCTGTTGTGTGGGCAGGATCAGACATACCTCTCCCACGCACACAACTGCGATTTCATGGGTGGAAATGTGATTTTTAAAAATGAGAGAAGAGCCTATGCATTCGAGAAGAGGGGAGGAAAGAAGCCTGGTTTCTCCACATGCATAGGCTCAGAAGAATTCCATGCAGCTCAACGCCTGAAAAAGAAATCTCTGGAATTTCTTTTATTCACTGCATAGGCTAAAAAACTTGAGGCTGGCTCCTGGTAACTCGGCATTTCAAGCACGTTCCCCATCTTTAAAAGCAGATTATACAAATTCATGGAGGATAAGGCTATCGAAGGCTGCTGATCATGATGGCTGTGTACTCCCCACTCCAGGATGAGGATTAAGTAACTGGGGTTCGCAGGCGGGGAGAGTTGTTGCTGCTGCACCTTTGGGGCATCTGCTTGGCCACTGTGAGAGAAGGAGGCTGGACGGGATCGGCCCCCTTTGGCCTAATCCAGCAGCCAGGCCCTTCTGATGTTCTTATGGAACCACGAGGTCCTAAGTAGATACCACATAGTTTCTCAGTTCTATCACAAAATCCCAGCGAGCCCACCCCCTTACTCCCCCCTAGGCTTTATCACGGGACCCCCACATCTCTCAAACGCCCCACGCCCAAAGAGCAGCCGCGAGAGCACTCGGCAACCGCGTCTGACGCAAGCCCGAGTCTACGGAGAGACAGGGAAAGTTCTGGCGCATTAAGTATTCATTTGCTGCTCCGGCGATACTGAAATTCCACACCAGAGTTTCTGCTCGGATGATCTCCAACAACGTGCGCCAAGGGGGTAGGAGAGAGAGAGAGAAAGGGAGAGTGAAAGTAGACCTCTTGGCTCGCCTCTGGCGGCTGAGTTCACGGACCAATGTTTTGCCAGATTGAGGGCTGGAAAGAGAGAAAGATCGCGGTCTGGCAGAGACAACCACAGCAGCACATCTGGACGCCAGAACAGGCACATCCAGCAGCACTGTAGAGGCCTGATGCATTTCAGCTCCCACTTGTCAATCACATGATGCCAAAATGATGTCACGTATTTGACACCAAATTTGGCCCCTGGAGGCTGATCCTGATAAGGATCTGGTCCGCAGAGCCAAAAAAGGGTTCCCCACCCATGATTTAAAGCTCTCAAACTTTTGTTCCCCCGCCCCACAAACATGGGAATCCCCATGGTCTTTCACTATGTCCACACCCATTTAGATTCAGCAGCTGGTGTAGCATTGGGTATCCGCCCCCACCACAATCTCTTTCCTCCACTTTTTAATTCTTTCACCAGTTTTTCTTCTTTAATAATGGCAGACAGCAGAAAGGATCTTGCTCTGGGTCGGGTTGGGAGCCCGTTTTATTAATTACAATAAATGAGAGGAATGATGGGAGTTGTAGCCCAACAACATCTGAAAGGCACCACATCGGCTGCTCTTGAGAGTGTTGGACCGGCGAGATGTGGGTTTATACCCCTGCCTGGCCAGTAAGCTCCCTGGAGGACCTCTTAGGCCTAGTCTACCTCGCAGGGTTGTTGTGAGGGTCCACATGAAAGGATGGGGAGGAGCAATATACCCACCCTGAGCTCCATGGAAGAAGCTTGGGATTAAAAACCACAACATGCAAAACTAGATCATAATTCCATGAATACCCCTGGATACATTTGTTCCCCTCTACTGCAAGGCTGGGGAACCTTCAGGTGTGGCTGGGACCCCCAATTCCCTTCAGCCCGAGCTGCCAGCATAGCCAACCATGAGGGACAATGGGAGTGGCAGTCCAGGAACACCTGGAAGGCCACAGATGCTCGCCATCCCTGTCTCCGTAAAAACCCAAGAGGATTTCTGGTGGGATTTCCCCATGGAACACACAGGACCTTATGTTCCCTCTCTCTATCTCAGTCAAGATCTATCACCAATTTTGGCAAGGATAGCCAAGCAAATTAATACTCCAGGTTTCAAAGTTTCTTTTCTACACATTTTTTTGTTTGTTTCCCGAAAGAGAAATCACACCATCAACACCACTGGGTGGAAGAGAGAATTCATGGAGAGAACGAAATACCAGAGCCAAGGCGGCTTTATCGATTGTAGAGGCGGAGCTACAATTAGGTCCCGCCCACTGTCCCATGGCACTGTCAATCAGTGGCTAGCCAGGGGCTAGAAGACTCTCCGGATGGTGAGCGCAGCTGCCCCCTGGGATTGCCATCTTCCCCATCACACACCCCCCCCAGGTCCACTTACCCCATTCCTCAGAGCAGGAGGCCTAGAACCTCACCCACATATTCCCAATATGTCATATTAATGACGCCGACTCCTGTAAGCATCTCCTTATCTAGCACGGCCTTCCCCAGATGTTTCAGGCTCACAGCTCCCATCAACCCAGCCGGCACCACTGGCCTGGAGCAAACAATACGGCTGGGAGCCTGAAACATCTGGAAGGTGTCATGGTGGGGAAGGAACACAAGAAGCTGCTTTAGACGGAGTTATACCCACAGTCCTGCTGGCATGCTGAATGGCAGCAGCTCTCCAGGGTTTTCAAGCAGGGGACGTTCCCAGCCCTACCTGGAGATGCCAGGGGTGGAAACTGGGACACTCTGCACGCCAGTCAGGTGTTCCACCCCAGGCCCACAGCCCTTTTCCAAGGCTGCCCCAATACGTGTGGATTTTCGACTGCAAGACCCTTGAGGAACAGGGCACATATATAAAAACTGTAAACACGGGATTGGAGGCAATGGTGGGCGATCAGGGAAACACACATGTGCCCCCTGGCCTTTTTCTTTTCCTCTACCGCTATCAGGGGGACTGGTTGGCAACGCCCGATTACATCGTCCCAAGAGATGCTCGAGATCAAGCGGTCCCTCGATAAGCAGCAGAAATGGAGCTGCCCCGTCCCACGTTGGATCTGCATGAAAGCTGGCAGCGAAATCAGGCAGGACTCCAAAAGGTGGAGGACAAAGCTGAGCCAGGAAAGCAGCCACCACCTGGTTGGCGCATGTCTTACCTTATGCCCCGCTCTCTGGCACGAGAATGGCCTCTGCCTACCAACTTGCCACAGAGCTGGAAGCCCACCCTAGGCAGAATTTGCCCTCTCCTGATACGTTCGTTTTCACAAGGATTAAAAGCTGAATACCCCAGTAACCTATCCCCCTGCCCCGTGAATCCGGGGACGCCCCTCGCCCCACGTTACCTCGTCGTCGTTCTCCACTTTGGGGTTGCTGGCGGTCCTCTTCAGGTTGCTGCTGAGGTGGATGCCGACGGTGGCGTCCGACTTGGACCTCTGGTGAGTCCTTTTGGAGGGGGAGAGCCCCGCCTCGGGGGCCGGGCCGAGGGCCGGCAGCTCCCTCTTCCGGTGGGCCGGCTTGAGCTCGTCGGAGAGGATGAGCTTCCGCAGCTTGGTCCCGCGGGAGTGGCGCTGGGTGGAGATGTGCATGTCCGAGGAGTAGGCGCCCAGCAGGAGGGCGCACTGCAGGGAGAAGTTGATGCTCTGCCGGCAGCGGTGGACGATGTAGGGCTTGATGGCGTCGCCCACGTCCTCGTCCATGTGGATGTACATGTTCAGCAGCTGCGGCAGGTAGAAGTCCACGTCCTCGTTGCGGAAGCAGAAGAGCCGGTTCCCGATGTAGGCCTGCACGCCGGGCTCCTTCGAGTTGTACAGGTACGAGATCGCCATGGAGATGTCAAAGAGTTTCGACTCGAACAGGCGCAGCAGCCACGACTGCTTGGCCGAGTTGTTCTTCTGGCGCCGCCGGGCGCTCTTGACCGAGTTGGGCGCGTGCTGCTGCTCCTCCTCCTGGATCTTGTCCGGAGGGTCGTCCAGGCACTTGATCTCGCAGCACTCGCCGGGGCTGCCGTTCAGCAGGGCCAGGCCGGGCCGGCGAGCCGGGCCTGCGCTGCCGTCCTTCAGCTGGATGGACCCGTCGGGAGAGATGCAATGCATCAGCTTGACCTTCTCCAGCACCTCCTCGCAGGCCTTCTTGGCCACCTCAGGGTCAATGACCGCCAGCTCGCCCACGCCTTCCGTGATGACCCCCAGGGCCGCCACCCCATTTCCTGGGGGCGGCAGCACCGCTGCGGCCAGCGCCGCCTCCTCCTCTTCCTCCTCCCCTGGCGGCGGCACGTCTGCGTCGGAGTCACTCATATCCAAGGCGGGTCTGTGCTCTTTCAAAGCTGGAAAGCAAACCGGGAGAGGGAATTAAAAGAGAACGTGCGCTCATCAGGCAGCCTGGGAGCACAGAATGCTGGCCTTATGCAGCAACACAGGTGTTCTCTCGATGAGCTTGCGTCCTTCCCCAAAAGGCAAACTAAGACTCTAGTCCTCATGGTTGCAAATAACGGTCTAGTTTAATAGGTACATCCGGCTCAGTATTGACTACGCTGACTGGCAGGGAACATTTCTAGCCTTGCCTGCAAACGCTGTAAGGGATTGAACCCGGGACCTAGTGCACACAAAGCAGATTATCGCTGAGCTGTGGTCCTGCTAAATACAGCCTGTATTTCAGTGCTTAAAAACAAACAAACGGACGATCCCGTTTCACATTCCACCACCAGGACTATGGTTATTCATAGAAAGAGGATTCTTTTGCAGCAAATACAGGCTGGGAAAAGGCCACAAGATTGCTAGGGCATAGACCTATGCCAGTCATCTGTCGACTAAAAAGGGGGGTGGGATGAGTGCCAATGTTCCTCCTCCTTGGTCACCAGAAACAATTTCTGACTCACCACAGGTGACCAGCGTTTTGACAAGGCTGCCTAAAGCAGATTTGCTTTCCCACTTGACGAGAGAGATTGTGGCCCAATGTACAGAGCGCGGCTAGGATTCAAATCCCACTTTTGACCCCCATTCTTAAGGTAGAAACCAACCCTGCTCCCATGCAGTATCAACGCTATTGATACTATTGGTTTCCTGAGTTTTCACTGCAGTCCCCTCCTTTGGCCAGAGGTGGTCACCTTGGGCTGAACCCGGCCCAAGATTCCCGGAGTCACCAGTTCCAAGGCCTGCTTGTGACCTCCAGTCCTGACGCCACAGCAGAAGACGGCAGAAGCTTCTTAAAAAATTAACTGTAGAGCATAAAGAGGCTGCCCTCCTTTTTTTACCGCTGGCCACATATGTGCGCTTAAAACTTCTCTAACCTCTGGGAAACTGCCGGAGACTCCTGGAGTGTGGAAGGCAGGGAGAGAGTGGGAATACTTCTCTCACGATGTGGGCAGAGGCTGCGGGCTGCTACCTCTTCACAACGTACAGTGGTACCTCTGGTTACGAATGCTTCAGGTTACGAGCTCCACCAACCTGGAAGTAGCTGCTCCTGGTTGCAAACTTTGCCCCAGGACGCGAACAAAAATTGCACACCAGAGGCGCATGCGTGCGCAACGGGAGGCCCCATTAGCGAAAGCGCACCCCAGGGTAAGAACCGTTTCTTAGGAATGAACCTCCGGAACAAATTAAGTTCGTAACCAGAGGTACCACTGTATCCTTCCTTCTTTCCATCCTGCCACCATCAGAAGCACATTTGGTGGGAGAAGACAGGCCTTTTTGGTGGTGGCTCCCTGACTTTGAAACTCCTTCCCTAGAGAAGCCAGACAGACACCCTCTTTGCTGTCGTTCAGCCAACAGGTGAATACTGTTTTATTCCAACAGGTCTTCGGGAACTGACTGGATTTTAAATAGTGCTGTGATGAATTTACTATCTATATTTTAACACATCTATTTTGATGTTGTGTTAATTCTATTATGCTTTAATTTATTTTTACTATTATTTTTTATATGTTTTCAGTGTCCTGTATTTTATCTGTGTTGTTTTAATTTGTGTAAGCCGCCTGAAGTCTCAGTATGGGGAAAATGGTGGGATGTAAAAAAATGAACGCAGTAATATTGGTCCCAGAGCAGCCTTATGAAAGCAGCTGTGCCGTTTTGGAATCTGGTGACTCAACTTGTGGCCGTCCCAGAACTAAGAATGTTGCCTGTGCAGCAAGAAGGCGCTGTTTAAATACTAAAATCTCCCCCACCACTCCGTAGATCCAGCACAGGTCCACGGCACAGGTCGTACCAGACCAAGAAGTCGTTAACAGGATTAGTTTAATGGTACTGGAACAAGAACAACATTTAGGCTGACAGGCAGCAGTCTCTGGTCGCTGCAAGTGTCTAATGGATCTGTAGTCTGGTGGGAGCTGCGTGCCCTTTACTGACTGGGCCCAGCCGAAACGCTGGCCCCATAGGCAAGAGCCTCTGGTGGCGGCATAGTGGTTAGTGTCAGACCAGGACCTGGGAAAGAGCAAGGTTCAAATCCCCCCACTCTGCCTCATGAAGCTCACTGGGTGTGTCTTTGGGGGCAAGTTGCTACCTCCTTCAGCCTAACCTGCCTCATAGGGTTGTGGCAGGGATTAATGGGATGGGCAAGGGAGAACCACTTCGAGCTCCCTGGATTAAAAAAAAAAAGGTGAGATATGAATGCAATGAATAAATGAATATTATAATTAATAATAATTTGATTTATTGCCCGCCCTTCAAGCTAAGATCCCAGGGCAGGTTGCAACACTTTGAAATGCAGCATTTAAAAAGTTCTAAACAAATTACAGCAACAGGTTAGGTCAGGGGTCAGCAAACTTTTTCAGCAGGGGGCCGGTCCACTGTCCCTCAGACCTTGTGGGGGGCCGGACTATATTTTTTTTTGGGGGGGGGAGAATGAACGGATTCCTATGCCCCACAAATAACCCAGAGATGCATTTTAAATAAAAGGACACATTCTACTCATGGAAAAACATGCTGATTCCTGGACCGTCCATGGGCTGGATTTAGAAGGCGATTGGGACGGCTCCGGCCCCCGGGCCTTAGTTTGCCTACCCATGGATTAGGTCCTAGAACATATGTGCACCCCAAGACCAGAACAAAGAAAGGCATCTTCGGCATAGGATAGAAACTGTGTTGTGCCAGTGTCCGGACACTCCTCTGCCCCCCCCATAGCAGCACTAACAAATTTGGAGCTGGCGGGGGAGATTAAGGGAGGCGGGGGGGGGGGAGAGCAGAAGACCATTAAGGGATTTAGCTGGAGTCCATCGGAGGTTTATTAAACAAGGGGCAAATAGAGAGAGTTGCAGGGCCCCATTCGGCCCCCACCCCTGCCATCTGTGAACAAACCCCGAAGAAGCCATTTGCAGGAAGCAGAATTTAAATATCTCCCCCTCATTTCTGCTATTTATTCATCATGCTGTGTAGTGAATGATAAGCCTTCATGACTTAACTAATATTTTAAATAACAACAACACAATGTCACACTTAGGCAGCGAAGTAAAAGAGGCTGAAATTTAGGCACAGGAGTCTTGGCAGGAGGAGTCATTTTGCAAGAAGGAAGACTTCTGAGAGGAGCAATTAAAAGTCTGTGTTCCGGGAAGTAAATTAACTGAGATGTAGACGCGGGGAGGGGGGGCAGCTCCCCATGGATGCAAAGCCCGGAGGAGAGGAAAGGCAAAGGACGTGGAAGTGGGTGCGAAGCGGGCTGCACAGAAATGAACTGGCAAGCAAAGAGAACTTGGGCAACACGTGGAGAAGTGTCAAGAGCGCCAAAGGACAGGTGCAGATGTAGAGCCAGGTGAATCGAACGCAGGTGAAGGAAGTGGGAAGATCTAGGCCGGATGGCAGTAAGCCCAGAGGAGAGGATGGAGAGGCCCACCTGACAGCCACAAATCTATCAGGCAAATGAAAGAGTCCATGGCAAGCAGAAGTCAACAGCTGGCTACTGACTGAAGCCAGAACCTGCAAGTCCCTGGGATGCAGAAAGCTCCCAGCACCAACTCAGACCCTAGAGTCCAACTAAGCTCAGTGCTGCTGACACTCAGTGGCAGAGTCTCTCCGGGGGTTTAAAGAGGGAGTCTTTCCGAGGTGCCACTGGGCTTTGAACCTGGGGCCTTCTGCATTCGGTGCAGGTGCTCACTGCTGTCCTTCACCAAAAGATAATTCGATGACAGAAAGTGAGGAGGAATTAAAGAACCTTTTAATGAGGGTGAAAGAGGAGAGCGCAAAATATGGTCTGAAGCTCAACATCAAAAAAACGAAGATCATGGCCACTGGGCCCATCACCTCCTGGCAAATAGAAGGGGAAGAAATGGAGGCAGTGAGAGATTTTACTTTCTTGGGCTCCATGATCACTGCAGATGGTGACAGCAGCCACGAAATTAAAAGACGCCTGCTTCTTGGGAGAAAAGCAATGACAAACCTAGACAGCATCTTAAAATGTAGAGACATCACCTCGCCAACAAAGGTCCATATAGTAAAAGATATGGTTTTCCGAGTAGTGATGTATGGAAGTGAAAGCTGGACCATAAAGAAGGCTGATCGCCGAAGAATGGATGCTTTTGAATTATGGTGCTGGAGGAAACTCTTGAGAGTCCCATGGACTGCAAGAAGATCAAACCTCTCCATTCTGAAGGAAATCAGCCCCGAGTGCTCACTGGAAGGACAGACCCTGAAGCTGAGGCTCCAAGACTTTGGCCACCTCATGAGAAGAGAAGACTCCCTGGAAAAGACCCTGATGTTGGGAAAGATGGAGGGCACAAGGAGAAGGGGACGCCAGAGGATGAGATGGTGGGACAGTGTTCTCGAAGAGACCAACATGAGTTTGACCAAACTGCAGGAGGCAGCGGAAGACAGGAGTGCCTGGTGTGCTCTGGTCCATGGGGTCACGAAGAGTCGGACACGACTAAACAACAAATAGTCCTCATGGTTGCGAATAAAGGGCTGATTTAACAGGAAACCACAGAAAGATGCCTTTCACAGTGTCAGCCCCTTGGTCGCACTGGCTGAGTATTGTCTACACGGACTGGCAGCGGTTCTCTAGGGCTTCAGGTAAGGAGCCTGTCCTGGAGATGGCGGGGGCTGAAGTTTCTGCACGCTGAGCAGATGCTCTGGCCCCGAGCGTCAGCCCTTACCTTGTGATCTTCAAATGTTAAGAGTCACTGCAGCAGAGCTATGCTTCCTCACGCACCCAGAGATTAACACACACACACAGAGCGCAGAAGAATTAATCCCCTTCTTTCCAAAAAGGGAAGCTTTCACTTAGAGGAGTTTCCTGCCAATAACACTCCCAAATTCAAAGCGCCACACAAGAGAGGATTTGCAGCCTGCGAAGAACACGCTAGCAGGTCACAGGGTCCGAAATTAAATGACTCCCTACTAATTAAAGGATGGAATGAATACCCAGTTTTATCTGCTTAGCGTGTGATGTAACCACTGGAAGGTGGGGCCCTGGGTACGGCCGGCTTCTCTCATCAAAAGCCCCAGAGGAATTTTGCCTTCTATGATCTTTTCTCCCTCTCTCCCTCTCCCACACCAATGCTTAAAATAAATGTGGAGGAGCTGTTGCTTTCAGCGGACTCAGGTTAATCCAGGGACAAGCACCAGGGGATTTGTAGTCCAGGATCCACAACTGCAGCAGCTTTCCAAAATAAACAAGCCCAAAGAGAATCAGAGAATCCACCCCACAGCAACTTCTACCATAGACCCCTGCAGAGCAGACTTACCCAACCCCCCCCCCCGCTATATAATATTTATATATCCATTTCCTCAAGGGCTCTCTTGCAAATCTTTACAACAGCCTTGCAAGG
The DNA here is from genome assembly GCF_964270895.1 of Podarcis filfolensis. Lineage (NCBI taxonomy): Eukaryota > Metazoa > Chordata > Lepidosauria > Squamata > Lacertidae > Podarcis > Podarcis filfolensis. Next base: position 4,453,319 of record NC_139620.1, read on the forward strand.
CAGGCCAGCATTATCACCCCCAAGTTTTGGGGGGATTTGGCAAGGAAGAGAAGCAGTTTGCCCATGGTCACTCCCCAAATTCGCAGCTCCTGTTTCATAGGAAGCAGGAGAGAACCGGGGAGGGGGAATTCCAGCAGGGAGCTCAGCCTGAGGCCAAGAGCCAATTAGCTCTCCACTGCCAGAGGATGAGGCAGCTCAAGATCTCTCAGGGGATTCCCACACAGGCCCTCCTGTCACATTTAACCACATTTTTCTTCACCTTGCTCATCTGAGTACCCAAAACAGATTGTGATTTAAATATATAAAGTGGACGCTCGGGTTGCGAACGTGATCCGTGTGGGATACATGTTCGCAACCTGCTTCTGTGCACACACGGGTTGTGATTCAGCGCTTCTGCGCATGCGCAACCACAGAAACCCAGAAGTAACCCGTTCCGGTACTTCCGGGTTTCGGCGGTCCATAACCTGAAAAAAACACAACCTGAAGCGGCTGTAACCCGAGGTATGACTGTACAGTGGTACCCCGGGTTAAGTACTTAATTTGTTCCGGAGGTCTGTTTATAACCTGAAGCACCACTAAAGGGGCCTTCTGATGCTGCGCCGCCGCTGGAGCACGATTTCTGTTCTCATCCTGAAGCAAAAGTTCTTAATCCGAGGTACTATTTCTGGGTTAGCGGAGTCTGTAACCTGAAGCATATGTAACCCGAGGTACCACTGTATATATATGGGGGAGGGGTGACAGCATAGTCAATGGGCTGTACCCAACTAAATTTTACTCCAAGTAAACCCACTGAAATTAATCACCCTAGCTTAGTCACACACACATTCATTTTGACGGGTCTTTGCATCGGAGGCAACCTGATGCAAAACACGAAGTTAAGGATGTGAAACCACCCAAAAGGATACAGGAACATCAGACGAGCCTGCTTTCTGGATGAGGCCAAAGGGGGCCCATCTAGGCCAGCATCCTGTTCTCACAGTGGCCAACCGGATGCCGCAACAGGAAGCCCACAAGCGAGACCAGAGCGCTCCTGTATTCTCCAATCGTCGTTCCACAATATCTGGTATTCAGAGGTAGATTACCCCTGGGCATGGAGGTTCTGCTGTCACAACAGACCTCCGCAAGGATAGCCCTGCTGGATCAGGCCAACGGCCCATCCCAGCGGTGGCCACCCAGGGGCCTGCGGGAAACTCACAAGCAGGACCCGGGTGCAAGAACCCTTTCTCCTCCCGTGGCTTCCAGCAACTGGCATTCAGAAGTGTTACTGCATCCGACCGTGGAGGCAGTGCACAGCCATTGTGACTCGTGGCCTTCTCCTGTATTCATCCAAAGCTCTTTTACAGCCATCCAGGAGAGCTAAACTTAAAATAAATATTATTATATTGTTTTAAAGAGCTGTCCTAGGCAATGGCTGCACCCCGTGGCACAGGATTAGCGATCTCTCCAAGTTAATTACGCTTTGCATGAAAGCTGGAAGCTGGGATTGTGGAACCAGCCCAGATAGCGCCAGGATAAGCTCCAGACATCTGGTGGCTATTAAACGGTGTTACTTTCCTCCCCAAGGCTGAGCGTTTTGCAGAATTTGCTGCCCACCCACCTCCCAAGGACAGAACACGTGGCTCTCATTGAAGTTTCGCTTACGAGGCCTATGTTAAGCAGTGCAACCTCCCCTCAGCCCCCATCCCTTCTCCGACTCCATGTCAAGAAATCGCTTCAAAGGTCAAGGAAAGCAGGCCTAGCCTGAAGTCGACAACAAGAAAAGCAGGGACTTTGGGGTGGGAGGGCAGGTGAAGAACAGGATTACACCTGTCTATGAAGCCAGCACCAATCCAGACCTAAATTAAACAGGGCAGCTGGGAAAACCCCCACCATCTTTCAAGTATGGACTCTTCTTGGCGTAGAGGAAAGACTCGCTGGACAGGAATTAGGCTTTTTCCACAGAGGCCGAGCCAGGGAAGGCTAAAAAATAAATAAATTAAAAGTCTCCTGTCCGGTCAGCCCAAAGCACTTTGGACGCGTCAGAAACTTGCGCACTCTGACAGATTCTGGTAGCTGCAGGAAGGGTCTCTCAGTCCTCTGAATCAACCCCAGGCCCCTTGTGCTGATGCTTTGCATAAATATAAAGATTCTAGTCCTCATTGTTCAAGGTCCTCGCCTGTAATCTCCTCTCCTCCCTTCCCAAGACACCTCCATGCTCCCTCCAGTCTTCAATAAGTCAATAATTTCTTACATCTCTCTCCTTGGCTGCTGTCCCCTCTTTCTTCGGCCAGGAATTCTACAAGGGTGCTGCTGGTGGGGGGGGGTGTCACTGCAGAGAAGGCTCTGCTCTTGGAAGCTGCCACCAAGGGCAGAGAGCAGGGTATCTGCAGAGGGCCTTAAAGGACACAAAAGGACATGATTGGAGGTGGTGCGTCTCTGGTGTGACCTCTGGGCTGTTTTGGGGCTTTAATACAGGGGTGGAGAACCTGTGGCGCGTCAGGTGTTGCTGCATTCCAGCTATCATAATCATCATCATCCCCCCCTGACCACACTGGCTCTTAGGGCTAATGGGAGCTGAGAGCCCAACCACAGGATGTGGAGAGCCACAGGTTCCCACACCCCTGATTTAAAAAGCTCAAAGCCCAGACCTTGAATTAGGCCGGGAAAATAATTTGGAAGCCTGTAATCCTGGAGAAGCTAATAGTCACGATGCTACATGCAACCTCCACTTGCAGAGGCAGTCTACCTTTGAAATGCCAGAGGCTGGAGGGCTTTTGAAATAGGTAGTGCCCCATATGCACTATAATTCCACTTTAAACAGCCGTGGCTTCCCCCAAAACACACTGCGAACTGTAGTTTGTTCAGGGTGCTGAAAATTATTAGCAGGAGACCCTTGTTCCCCCTCACAGAGCGGCAATTAATAGAGCGGTTTAACAATCCATCCCTCTCTCTGGGGATTGGAAAATACAGCTACAGCAAGGAATCCTGGAACCTGTAGTTTCCTGAGGGAACCAGGGCTCTTGCTGTCAGTCACTCCTAGCTCCTCCAAAGAACTAACATTCCCAGGATGCCTTGGGGGCCGCAGCAGGGAAACGGCCTTTTGCAAACCACCTCCAAACGGGTTTGCGCAAACAAGTTTTAAACCAGGTTTTGCAAACTGAAAAATGATGCAAACGATAAGATAGAAGGGGGGGGGGAACCCTTCCATGTCTTGCTAATGAGGGGTGGTTAAACTACTCTGTCAACTGTAAAGGGAGCTGAGGCTTGCTCCTAACAACTTTGAGCACCCTGAACATACTACAGCTCCCAGGATTCTTTGGGGGAAAGCCACGACAGAACAAAGTGGTATGATAGTGATTGAAATGAATACGGCTGCTGCGGAGGCCCTAGATTTCTACCCAAGAAGGCAGTGATCCCAGGGAACTTTGCAGCATCGACAGGGGGCGGGGAGGAGCAGACAGCTGAACTTGTGCAAGGGCAATTTAGCAGGATGAGTATACTTTTTTTTTAATGTACACACACAAAAAGGCAAGTCTGAACCAAGCCACTGAGTCACACGGAGATGGTGGCAACTGCCGGGGGTTTGCTTCTGAAGCAGCGGCGACAAGAGTCATCGCTCCCAGAGTTCTTGCAGGTTGGAATATCACAGCCATGTGCTCACATACACCCAGAGGGCCACGAGCGCTGGAAAACCACTTCGCCATCCCACACCATTCTGTCGCAGTTGACTCACCCCCTTCAAAACCACCTGCCTGTGCTGGGCGATGAATGATGCTGGTCTACCTTACAGGAATGGCGGGACATATCAGAAGTCTTTCTTTCCCCCCACCCCAATGCTTTTTAATGATTTTCACAAATATAAATAAAACTTAAAGTTTTACAATCAACATTTTGTGTTGTCTTATTTACCCTGCGCAATTTCGTGCCCAGACTTCCCTCCTTCCCTGCTACGGTTTTCCTAATTTACACCTTCTCTTGCAGATTCTTATTTACCCTCTATTCACATCACAGGATTTATATTAGCCCTGCTACAGTTTTTAAACTTCTGCAGTTAATTCATATGTATGCAACAAATTTACTCCACTCTTCTTCAAACTTTGTCACTTTTTGGTCTCGAATTTTATAGGTCATTTTTGCTAATTCTGTATATTCAAAAAATTTAGTCTGCCACTCTATTAGAGTTGGGATTTCCTGGGATTTCCACTTTTGGGCCACGAGGGTCCTAGCGGCAGCCGTGGCATACTGAAACAATTTACGAACATATCGGAAGTCTTTCGCTGGACTCCAACTCCCAGCAGCCAGCATGCCCAAGGTCAGGGAGGATGGCGGGAGATGTAGTCCAGCAAGAGCTGGAGGGCCACAGCCTCCTCACCCGTGCCTGAGAGGATCACTGTGAGCAATGAAAGGAGGTTAGACTAGATGACCCCTCGGGTCCCTTCCAACTCTGCAGTTCTATGTATCTATGATTAGAGAGGTTAATTTGCCTAACTGATCTAACCTGGGGAAAGGCGGTAGCTCAGTGGTAGAGCACCTGCTTTGTATGCAGAAGGTCCTGGGTTCAATCCCTGCCATCTTCGGGCAGGACTGTCTGAAACCCAGAGAGATGCTGTCTGCCAGCATAGACAATACAGAGCTACATAAACTAAGGGTCTGAGTATAAAGCAGATTCCTAAGTCAAATATTGGATCATGACCACGAGGACTAGAATCTTAGTATTAATTTTAAAGCTAGTGACATAGGGCACCCACTTTACACGCAGAAGGTCCCAGGCATTTGGAGGTAGGACTGAGAGAGGAGAGCTGCTGCCAGTCAGTGTAGACAATATGGAGCTAAACTGACCAAGGGTCTGACTTGGTAAAATATGTTATTATTATTAATAATAATAATACCTCTCCTCCCATTACATATCTTTAGCCGCCAGGCAAAAACATTCCTCGTAACTCTTTAGCCAATTAAGCAACATATAGGCCAAAGACTTAAGAGGGATGTTTTTAACTAGCAGATGAAGATATGTAACGAAGGTGGCAGTCAAACCTTTCTGGGGAGAGCATTCCATAAACAGGGAGCCATCGCAGAAAAGGCTCATTTCCATGTGGAGAACGCACACAAAGAAGGCCCTCAAATGACAGCCGCACGATCTAAAAGTTGGTTCATATAGGGATAGGCAGTCCTTGAGCTCTTATGGTCCTGGGCTGTTCAAGACTTCTTAAGTCAAAACCAGCACTTTCAATTGGGCCCCAAAGCTAATTGGCAGTCAGTGCAGTTGGACCAGGACCAGTATAATATGCTCCAACCACCTGGCCACTGAAATCTGCACAGCTGAAGTTTCCGAACCGCCTTCAGAGGCAGCCCCATGTAGAATGTGTTGCAGTAATCTAACCTAGAGGTTACCAGAGTACAGATGACAGAAATTAGGCTAGCCCTGTCCAGATAGGGGCGCAGCTGGGCAACCAGCCAAAGCTGATGGAAGGCATTCCATGGCACTGAGGCCACCTGAGCACCCCCAAGCTGCGTACCTGCTCCTTCAGGGGGAGTGTAACCCCCTAACAGAGACTCAGTCTTATTTGGACTGAGCTTCAATTTGTTGGCTCTCATCCAGCGCATAATGTATTTTTAATCTTTGTTGGAATCCGCCCAGAGTGGCTGGGGAAGCCCAGCCAGATGGGCGGGGTACAAATAATAAATTATTATTATTATTATTATTATTATTATTATTATTATTATTATTACTACTACTACTGAGGCAAGACAACGGCTCAGCTCATCCACTGCCACACCTGCAGATGTAAAGGAGAAGAGCTATGTAGCATCAGCATATTGCTGACAACGTACTCCAAAATTCTGGATGACCCTACTCAGCGGTTTCATGTAGATGTTAAAACAGCATGGGGGATAAAACTGAACCCGGAGGAACTCCACACTGAAGGCTCCGTGGCGCCAAAGAGCCCTCCCCAAGCATCACCCTCTGGAAACAACCACCCAAGTAGGAACGTAACCACTGCAAAGCAGTGCAACCCACCCCTAACTTGATAGCTTCCTGTGTTCCTCCTTTCGGGGAATATGGTATAGTAATCCAACAATATCTGGAGGGCATCAGGGTGGGGAAGGCTCACATGCACAGAGTCCTCTGGGTGTTTAAAACTGAATGCCTAAACACAAACCACTGCTGCTCCAATTTAAAAACAAGAGCAAAGTATTTTGGCAACTTTAAAAGATGAATGGTTTTTGTGTGTGACATAAACTCTTGCAAAGTACGGCAGGCAATACAAAGTGTTATACTGAGCTATACAGTGGACACTCGGGCTGCGAACGTGATCCATGCGGGAGGCATGTTCGCAACCCGCAGCGCTGCGTCTGCACACGCGCAATTTGGTGCTTCTGCGCATGTGCCGAAACCTGGAAGTAACCCATTCCGGTACTTTCGGGTTCGGTGCAGTGCGCAACCCGAAAATGCAGAACCTGAAGCGTCTGTAACCCGAGGTATGACTGTATGCAGTTTCAGGAGTGGGGGAGAATTGTAAGCGGCAAGGTCAGAGGCAAATGAAATGCAGAGGACCGATGGTGGTAACATGGACCTAAGAACGGAAGATGGGCGCTGCAGGAGCCCATCTCATCCTGTATCCTTTTCTCACAGCAGCCAGCCATATGCCTGTGGGAAACCCATAAGCAGGATCCAAGCACAAGAGCCCTCTCTGCTCCTGCCACAAGAAGTTTGTTAGCCCTTTAAGGTGCTGCAAGGCTCCGTCCTTCTTAACGCAAGAGATAGCTGCACCCTCTGGAAAGGATGACGAAAGTAACTAAACAGTGAGAAGGGAACAGCAGTACCAGCACAGGACACAACAGGCACCCAGGCAGGGTGTTTCATGGGAACCTCAGGGGAGCCCTTCAGCTCTGCTGGAAGACCAGCTCCATCGTGCCTCCTCTCCCCTCAACACCCACCTGGAAGGAGCCTCAGCCAGCCAGGTTAGAAAGCAGCGCTCGTTCTGTCGCCTCCGCAGAAAGACCAGCTCCATCAGGAGCCTCCTAGCCCTGAACTATTCCCATTCAATAGAACTGCTATTTAAACATTTTAAGAATCTGTGTCTGAGTTTCCCTCCCTGCTCCTCTTTCCTTTTGTGCCATGCCATTTAGATTGCAAGCCTGTGAGCAGAGACTGCCTTGTTTTAACCAGCCATTCTGGAAGCCTTTTCGTGTGTTACTGGTCTGTAAATAAACAGGCTGCTGAGGGCCCCCCGTTTCTTACTGGCAAAACAGGCTCATTGAATCATTGGCTGAAAGAGGTAGGAGTGTGTGTCTGCTTCGGATTGGAGCACCGGATAAAAAGGGAAGGAAACAGCCCAGACTTGAGAGGTAAGAAAGAAGGAAATCGGATGCGGGGCAATCTCTGGCCTTCCAGATGTTGCTGCATTACAACCCCCATTAGCCCCAGCAAGAATGGGCAATGGTCAGGGATCATAGAATTGTAGAGTTGGAAGAGATCCTGAGCATCATCTAGTCCGACTCCCAGCAATGCAGGAATACGAAGTTGTCCCATACAGGGATTGAACTTGCAACTGTGGCATTATCAGCACCATGCTCTAACCAACTGAGCAATGAGGGTAGCGGTAGTGCAGCAACAACTGGAGGGCCAGAGGTTCCCCACACTTGCAGTTAATCATGATTCCCTCCTCCTCTTCTTGAAAATCCAAGAATTGGGAAGTACTAGCCCGATATTGAATTGTGGTGCTGGAGGAGACTCTGGAGAGTCCCATGGACTGCAAGAAGATCAAACCTCTCCATTCTGAAGGAAATCAGCCCTGAGTGCTCACTGGAAGGACAGATCCTGAAGCTGAGGCTCCAATACTTTGGCCACCTCATGAGAAGAGAAGACTCCCTGGAAAAGACCCTGATGCTGGGAAAGATGGAGGGCACAAGGAGAAGGGGACGACAGAGGACGAGATGGTGGGACAGTGTTCTCGAAGCTACCAGCATGAGTTTGACCAAACTGCGGGAGGCAGTGGAAGACAGGAGGGCCTGGCATGCTCTAGTCCAGGGGGTCACGAAGAGGCAGACACGACTAAACGACTAAACAACAACAGCCCAATACACCACAAAGGAGGCCCATCACGCACGCCCAGAGAAGGAGGCCCGTCCACCACTCACCTCTCTCGTGCCCATCCAACCAGGCAGCTTGCCCCTGCTGAGATGCTCGCCCACAATGCCAGCCGAGTCAGCCATCTTTGGAGATGGGGACTCAAAGGGATTCTCTGCGATGATCCTTCACAGCTGTAGGAAGAAAAGCGAGGTGTGTTGGGAGGGGAAATGGAGGAAGCATCTCGCTCAACCTTTCAGTTGCAGGGGTTTTTGGTCTGCTTTTTAAACACAGCATCTCTCTCAAACACTGAAATACCAGGAAGGTGTTTGCAGAAATCTGGAGGGATGCCACGCATCACTTCATGTTCAAAAGCATATTCCATTTTTGAAGGGGTGAAGGGTAGCGTTCATCCTTGAAGACTGAAATACAGTGGTACCTCGGGCTACATACGCTTCAGGTTACATACGCTTCAGGTTACAGACTCCGCTAACCCAGAAATAGTACCTCGGGTTAAGAACTTTGCTTCAGGATGAGAACAGAAATTGTGCTCCAGCAGCGTGGCGGCAGCAGGAGGCCCCATTAGCTAAAGTGGTGCTTCAGGTTAAGAACAGTTTCAGGTTAAGAACGGACCTCCGGAACGAATTAAGTACTTAACCCGAGGTACCACTGTATCAGAACTTAAGCTGGTATACACATTCAGGACACTATGGTTGAAGTGCAAAGCCTGGCTCAAACCCTGTACCTTGTTCTCACAAGGGGGAAAGGTGGGCAGGGATATAGGGATGTCAAAACAATCATAAACTTGGTGGGTAGGTTTATAAGACAATCTGAAGTGGAAATGCTCAGAAGAGGAGAGGTGGAAGAGGCAGAGAAACTGCAAAGTAAGAATGTAATTGGAATCGGATGTCTCTGAAGCTTAGAAAAGCCCACTCAGCACGGAGAGCTGCAAAACCAGAAAGGACTCAGAAATGCTCTGAGGACCACTGGCAAACTTGCTCTGACTCTCCTTTCCCCACACCACAGGCAAAGCCGCATCTTCCCGTCCCTACAAGGAAGCAAGTGTATAATTAAAAGAGCTTTTAAAAGAGAAACTTGCTCCTTGGCAACTCAGCGAGGAGGGTGAAAAGGACTCTGAAAAATCCCGGAGGAAGTGGGGTGGGGAAGAGGGAAAAGGTGAGGTATTAAAACCTCAGCATTCCTTAACATTAAGAACAAAAAATGGCAGTCTTGAGGAGTTGTGGGATACAACTGGTGTGGAAATACGCCTGCAAAAAGTTACTAGCCTCGCCTCCCAAATATGTTTTGTTTTAGAAGAAGTCGTCTGATTTAAACCCTAGAAGCCGCTGCATGACATTAACGTTACAGATAAATGGGTCAGAGGTAATAGAGGAGCAACGGTGAGGAAGGTGTCTCATATCCAAGGACAGGAGAAAGGAAAACGGGGATCAGGGAATGGAGTGGCAAGTGTCAAAGTGAGGGGGTAGCAGAAAGGGGGCCAGTATTTATTTGCAGAAAAGGGGGGTGGACAGGGGCCACTAAATCCCAGGAATCAGTGAGGCAAAGAGAGGGGGACAAGAGCGTGGAGGCTGGGGTGCGGGGAGAGATGCAAAACAAGGGGGTGTAAGGGGAATAATATTTTGGAGGGGGGTGTTGGGAAGACAAAGGCTCCCAGAAGCCAAGGGGGCGAGAGGGTAGGTGGGAGTGGGGCAGAGGAAACCAAGGCTGGTGGGATCCATTGGAGGAAACTGAGAAGGGGGCGAAAGGGGGCCGAGGAAAGAAACCCCAGGAGCCAATGGGGCAGTTTTGGGGGAGGACAGGGAGACCTGAACGGGGGGGAGCTCTTACGTGTCAGAAGAAACGGGGGAAGAGGAGGAGGAGGAAGTGGGGCGGGGGCAAGGAGGGCCGGATCCAGAGGCGGTCTGGCAGTGGGGTGGGGGCAGACCCAAGGAGTCAGTGGGGCAGGGGTTGGAAGGGGAGGAAAGAAGGGCCCTTGTGGCCCCTTGGGGCAAAAGACGGGGGGGCAGTTCCTGGCCTTGTTTGGGGGGGGGGGCGTGAAGGGGAGGGGGCGCGAAATCTCCCATGGGCCCCTGGGGCAGGAGAGGGGAGGGGGGCGGGTAGACCCAAGGAGTCAGTGGGGCAGGGGTTGGAAGGGGGGAAGAAGGGCCCTTGAGCCCCCTGGGGGGCAGTTCCAGTTGCGGGGGGGGCGTGAAGGGGAGGGGGCGCGAAATCTCCCATGGGCCCCTGGGGCAGGAGGGGGGCAGGGGCCCTGGAGGGAGGGGGCGTTGAGGGGGGAGGGGAGGGAGGACCCCCCGGGGGTGCCCTCGGAGGTGCCTGCCTGCCTTCCCCGCACTCACCTCACGCCGTGTCCATGGGAGGGAGGCGGCGGTGGGAGAGAGGCAGGAGCCGGCGCCCCTCCGCGGCCTCTCTCTCCCTCAGTCTTTCAGTCTCTCTCCCTCCGGCCGCCTCAGCCTCTTCCAGCCGCCGCCGTCGCCGGGCCCAGCTCCGGGGCTGCCCTCGCCGCCGCCTGAGGGGGCCTCTTTCTTCTCCCTATCCGCCCCGCCGTGAGGTAAATAAATACATTTTTTAAAAAAACTCCCGCCCCCACCTCAGATTGACTTTCTCCTCACACGCGAATGGGGAGGGGTTCGTTTTATTTTTTATTAATTTAACTGAACCCCCCCTCTCTCCCCGGAGAAGGCTAAGGACCCCAAGTCAGGGCCCGTTGGCGGCAATGGAGAGAAGGGCCGTAGGTGGCTATGCCAGCGCCTGATTGGGAGGGAGAAGGAGGAGGAGGGAAAAGAAGGCGGGGCCGGCGCTCCGGGGACGCGCGCATGCGCAGTGGGTTTCCCCGCTGTGAGTCGCGTGCTGTGCAGTCAGTGGCTGCGTGGAGGGGTCGGGGATCGGGGCCGCCCTTGCAAGCCCGATCGTCATTGCGGGCCATTCCCGAGGAAAGCTGCCCTTCTACCTCTTTCCTTTAAAAATAGTATTAAGTAGCTTGCAATTGGTTTTATAGAATTTCATTATTTTTAAATAGCTTTATGCATTAGTATGAATTCTGAATTTATTGTTATTCACGTTTTATACTGTATTTTATGCTTTTTTGTTGTTGCATCGTTTTAAATTTGTTGTTTTCTGTTTTCTGAACCGGGAAGGGCGGGGTATAAATAAAGAATTATTATTATTATTATTAATTGGGAGTGTTATTGGGTTGTTTTTAATTTTGTATTATATTGGGATTTTGGGTTGTAACCGCCCTGAGATTTGTGGGTATAGGGCAGTATGAAAATTCAATAAATAATAATATTTATATAGCCCACATTTCCCGATCTCCAAAATCGAATCTGTTTGCAGCTGCTCAGAGGAGACCCATTGACCTTAAGCTGCCTTGCATGGAGACAGGCCATGGTTCTCTCCAGGTCACCATTATTTGGCAGAAGCTCTTCAGAGTTTCAGAGGAGGAGTATCTGGAGACGCCAGTCAGTGGGGATGCAACCTGAGACTTAATGCAAAGCATACAGTTTTTGGGTCAGCTGTTTAGCTTGGAAGAGACTGAGAGAGGTGACATCCTCTTCTTGTTCTTTTTAAATAAATTTATTCATTTGGTTTTTCAAATTAAAGTTTTGCAATCAGATATCCAACATACAACATAAAAGCAAGATTCCAAACAATCTCCTGGACTTCCCTTTCGTGGGTCCTGTTGTTAATCATTTCCCCCTGCGTCTTTTATAATACAGTGGCACCTCGGGTTAAGAACTTAATTCATTCCGGAGGTTCGTTCTTAACCTGAAACTGTTCTTAACCTGAAGCACCACTTTAGCTAATGGGGCCTCCCGCTGCCACGCGGTTTCTGTTCTCATCCTGAAGCAACGTTCTTAACCCGAGGTACTATTTCTGGGTTAGCGGAGTCTGGAACCTGAAGCGTCTGGAACCTGAAGTGTCTGGAACCCGAGGTACCACTGTAATCCAATTCTTTTTACATCGCCACCACTGTATATTCAAAATTCACTACAAGTGTTATTCCAATCCTGCTAACGATTTTAACTGTTTGCAATGATTTTTAAGATAAATTATAATTCCCCCTCCCCATTCCTTATTAAAATCCTCTTCAAATATCTGAAGGGACGTCCGGTGGAAGATGGAGCGAGCTTGTTTTCTGCTGCTCCAGACGGCAGGACCCGAGTCAGTGGATTCAGATGACAAGGAGCTTCAGATTAAGAGCTGTGCAGTAATAGAATGGGCTCCCTTGGAAGGTGGTGTACTCTCTTTTAAACAGAAGTTGGATGGCCGTTTGTCAGAGATTCTTTACGCTGCAATTCCTGCATTTCTGGGGGTTGGACTAGATGATCCTTGAGGTTCATTTCCAACCCTACCATTCTATGATTACCGTATTTTTTGCTCTATAAGACTCCCTTTTTCCCTCCTAAAAAGTAAGGGGAAATATGTGTGTGTCTTATGGAGTCAATGCACGCTGCACAGCTATCCCAGAAGCCAGAACAGCAAGAGGGATCGCTGCGCAGCGATCCCTCTTGCTGTTCTGGCTTCTGGGATTCAGAATTTTTTTTTTTCTTGTTTTCCTCCTCCAAAAACTAGGTACGTCTTATGGTCTGGTGCGTCTTATAGAGCGAAAAATACGGTATTCCTTGCAGTGCTGGCCAGCTGCAGAACTGAACTTTGCTTGTCCCCTCCCCATGCGGCTGTTTTGGTTCTGGGTGCAGTTTATGGAGGAGGAGGAGGAGGAGGAGGGCAGCTGGCAGATTTGGGGCAATTATAGGCAGGTAGGATGTCCTGGCAGAGAAGAGAGAGTTAGGAAGAAGGAAACTTCAGCGTCCCTCTGCCAACGCCTTTGCCCCAGGCAGTTGCTGTCTTGCAGCTGAGTCAGGCGCTGAGACAAAGCACAGGATTGCATCCAGCCACACCCACCAGGTTGCAATCACTATGCAGATGGTACTGCAGTCAAAAATGGTATTGCAGATGTCAAAAATGTCCTCTTCTGCATCAACTAATGGCTGGAGGGACTGTGATAAGCTCAGTGCATTATCAGTTATGGTGGCAACGTACAAGATTTTTGGAATTAATTTTGACGGAAACAATAAACACAGTCGTGTCTTGGATTTCCCAGTGCCTTGGCTCCCGAACAATCAAAATCCAGAAGTGAGTGTTCCGATTTTCGGAAGCCGAACATCTGGCGCGGTTTCCGATTGGCTGCAAGAGCTTCCTGCATCCAGTCAGAAGCCGCGCTTTGGTTTCCGAACATTTTGGAAGTTGAACGGACTTCCGGAATGGATTCCATTCAGATTCCAAGGTCGTCTTCTTTGGCGATCCCTCGGAGCCAAGTAAGATTGTCTTCCATAAACGGTTTTAACAATGAGTCTGTTAGTGACTGTGGAGGCCAATTCTGGATCCACACATCCTTCCACAGTGGGGACATTGGTTTCCGGGTGGGAGTTGATCATGGTGTGGATTTGCCAAGCGTGCCTTCCTCTTAGAACATTTCTCCCTTGCGTCCTGAGTTCGAGTGTCTTCAAAACCCATGACAGCTTTGGTAAAGGCTGTTCTCCAACTGGAGCGCTCGCAGGCCAGTGTTTCCCAGCTGTCAGTGTTTATACTACATTTTTAAAGATTTTCCTTCAGTCAGTCTTTAAATCTCTTTTGTTGACCACCAGCATTACGCTTTCCATTTTTAAGTTCGGAATAGAGTAGTTGCTTTGGAAGACGATCATCAGGCATCTGCACAACATGACCAGTCCAACAAAGTTGATGTTGAAGAAATTAGTGCTGAACTAGGATCTGAGAGAGTCGCTGCCTCTCTGCCTAACCTTCCTCGCAGGATTGTTGTTGAGGAGATTAAAAGTGGGGAAAGGACCATGTTGTGTACATCATTATATTATTATTAATATAATTTTTATTTATTAAAAGATTGGGAACCATTTATGAGGTATCAACAGAAGCAATGTAAAGAAATGGACTCACTAGCAGGGTTTGAGTAGACACTTACAATTAACAAAATAAATACAGGAATGATACAGGATGTTAAAATGATTAAGAGAATAGCAATATTTGATATAAAGAACTCAATATGAAGATATAATATAGCAAGCAGGGGAAGTGAATATGTTAAAAACCAGAAGAGGAAGTTGAGGGGCAGAGGGCGAAATTTGGGAAACTGCATCATTTTTTTCTGTTATATGACATGTTATTAGCATGATAAAAATGTAAAACTCAATAAAAATTAATTAAAAAACAAACGCCAACCCATTGCAAGCTTTTCTGAGGTCCCTCAGCTCTGAAAGAAAACAGGGCAAGAGTTAATCTCCTCCCAGCTTTCCATACGCAGAAAGCCTTAAGGAAAATAAAATCCCAAAACAAAACACCAGCCCTTCAAAGCCTTTTTCATTTAATTCTGGGTGGTGGTGGTTTTTTTAATGCTGTTTGAGGAATTATCCTAATTGTGACCTTAGAGAAAGCTGAGCTAGGGCATCGCTGCCCTCTGCTGGAGGGTGGATAATATTAGAATATAAGCAAATTGAGAGCCCAGGCAAAAACGCACCTCATATTTCACTTCCTAAAGCAGCAACTGCGTGGTATCTTGGTTGACTCTCCTGCAGCAGAGCAAACGCAGCAGATCCTCTGGGATTTCTCTTAGTAGCAGGTTTTGTTTGTTTTCCATGAAGCAACGACAAAATGATCTCAGCAGCCCAGACGAAAAACCCCAACTTCACTTTGCAGATTGGTCCACGCAAGTTACTAGTCCTCCTGGACTCCCATTTTTTTTGTGTAATTTAAGGAGGAATCTCCCCATACCTGGAAGGAATTTGCACTCTGCTGCAAAGGCGTCTGGTACATGCCTCACCCAAATAAATAAATCAGTAAAACACGGTTTTGATGTAGTCAAATGGGTCATGTGCCTTCCTTTATTTACAAGCAAAAGGGGGGGAGTGGGAAAATTGGCACTTTGGCCCCTCCGTGCATTGGTGACCCCACAGATAGACTACTGTAATACACTGGATTCGGGGCTTCCCTTGAGACTGGTCCGGAAGCTGCATCAGGTGTAGAATTCTGTGGCCACATTGCCTGGATGCGCCCATTCTACAGCTGTGTCGACTGAGGCAGCAGCACTGGCTGCCGATCAGCTACCAGGTATGTCCAACGTTAAAGACTTGCTACCCCTATGTAGGCCTGTAAGATTACTTAGATCATTGTGGGGGGATTTTACTTGTGGGACCCTACAGAATATCACAGGGGTGTGTGACCCCCAAATGGGCCGTTTCCTGCATTCTGGAATGCCAAACCTTTCTGCCATCCATTGAGCATCGTTTATTCAGGGGTCAGCAAACTTTTTCAGCCGGGGGCCAGTCCACTGTCCCTCAGACCATGTGGGGGGCCGGACTATATTTTGGAAAAAAAATAATGTACGAATTCCTATGCCCCACAAATAACCCAGAGATGTATTTTAAATAAAAGGACACATTCCACTCATGTAAAAACACGCTGATTCCCGGACCATCTGCAGACCGGATTTAGAAGGCGATTAAGGTCGGATCCGGCCCCTGGGCCTTAGTTTGCCTACCCATGGTTTATTTGTTCTTCAGACATCTTGTGAAGACATCTTTGTCTTGCCCACACTTTCTCTGAAACCCCTAAAAGGGCACCCTGTTCCTTGTGATAAATTAAAAGCATTTTGGGAATTGATCTACTGTACAATGAGTTTAAAAAATTTTTTAGATATATCTTCCCACCCAAAAAACAGAAGAATTTTTGCTGGGTTTGACAGGTGAGGAAATGGCAAAGGTAGATCAAAAATTATTTATGTATGCCACAATGGCAGCAAGAACTTTATTAGCCCAAAGGTGGAAATTACAAGAATTGTAATTCCACGATTGAGGAGCGGCAGACAAAGATGATGGACTATGCGGAATCAGCCAAGCTGACCGGTAGAATCCAGAACCAAGACGACCAAAAATTTCAAAGAGACTGGAGTAATTTTGGTATATGAATAATTACTGTAAAAATGTGAAGACACTAGAGGGATTGAAATAAATCCTGCAACAAAATTTTAAGAAAACTTCTTAGACCAAAGAGACAGAGTTGGCTATAGGGTTACGAAGGTCAGAAGTTGAAAATTTAAAGTGCAGTATAAAGACTTGAAAACAGAAAACCTGTTGAGGGGATGGAGGGAAGTCGCAATCTCAGCGGAGCACAGAGTGTATTTGTTTGTTATTGGGATGTTGGAAATACTGTGTTAAAAAAGAAATTAATACAAATTAGATTAATAATAAGAAGGGCACCCTGTTCTTATTTTACTTACTGATTGCATTTCTATCATACCTGTCTTTTTCCTGGAATCTCAAGGCGATGTATGCATGGTTCTTTCCCCACTTTTAATCTCCCCAACAACAATCCTGCGAGGAAGGTCAGGCAGAGAGGCAGCGACTATCCCAAGTCCTAGTTCAGCACTAATTTCTGTGTCACACTGGCTCTCCAGATTACAAGATTCCTGTATCCATAGTACTGTTTCACTTGAGTTGGAATCCCCATTTTTAAGAATACCCTTGATTTTCTGTTGCGATACCGGCGGATTAGAGGAAAAACAACAGTGAAGTGGATTAGAAAAGTGCATCTAAAGAAATCATCTAAAGCATCATCTAAAGAAATAAAGAGAAAACTCCAGACATAAAACCTCAAATAAATCTTTAATAAAAAATAAATTAGATTTGGACCAAGAAAAAAAAAGGGGGGTGTGTGTTTGGGGGAGGGGGAACCAAACCAAACCTAGATACATTCAGCTTTATCATAGAGATTTATATATAATATATATATTTTATATATATTTATATAATCTGAGCACTCTGAGCCGTTTCTATAAAATGTCTTTCCTATAAATGCTTTTCCTTTTTTTTGTCCGTTTCCGATAATCTGATGTAGCTATTTGCAATTCAGTGGGAAGCCAAGCCCTGATTCCAAGAGGGCTCCTGTACCTTTTAAGAGTGGTGCAGTAGGAAGAAATTCAACAGGTGCTGTTTCTTTCCTCTCCTCAGTGCTTCAGGGAAACCGCTTAGGGTGGTTTGCTTTTTCTCTCTTCCTGATGCACACAAGCCCTTTCCACATTGGTACTGGCAAATATCCTCCCCTGTGGCTCATTCTACCATCTGGCCTACCAGAAAGAGAGGACGTTGCCAACTTTTTCTTCCAGAAAGGCTCCTGTGTCATTTGTCGGGGTTTTTTGTATCTTCGTTTTAGGTCTTGTTGTAATTTATGTGGAAACTGTTCAGTTTGACTGTGTGTTTTTGTAATGTTCTATTTATCATATAGGACTACAGTCATACCTTGGAAGTCGAACGGAATCCGTTCCGGAAATCCGTTCGACTTCCAAAACGTTCGACAACCAAAGCGCGGCTTCCGATTGGCTGCAGGAAGCTCCTGCAGCCAATCAGAAGCCCCGTCGGATGTTCGGCTTCCAAAGGAATGTTTGAAAACCAGAACAGTCACTTCCGGGTTTCGATCGTTCAGGAGCCAAAACGTCCGAGAACTAGGCTGTTTGAAAACCAAGGTACGACTGTACTTTTGCTATGTTGCAGTTATGCATTTTTTTTCCGATGTTGTAAACTGCCTTGAGCATAAGTTTCATAGAATCATAGAATTGTAGAGTCGGAAGTTTGAAACGCGACATAGAAATAAAATTATGTATGTGCGCATGCAGGGCCGGATTTAGGTTTGATGAGGCCCTTAGCTCCTGAAGGTGATGGGGCCCTTTATATGTCCAGCTGTCCTTTGTCAGCAACAAATTGTCGCCTTTTTTTGTGTTGAATATATGCTATATTTATTTATGGACCTAATAAGTATCTAAAGCCATCTGCACATGACAAAATATGTATCTTATCCAAGTAATTGTTGAACTGAAATACAATTAAGAAGAAGTATATTAATATTTTGGAAATGTACATCCAGTGTTTTTTTCCTTTACATGTTTTGGGGGGCCCCAAGAGAGTGGGGCCCTAAGCTATAGCTTGTTTAGCTTATACGTAAATTCGGCACTGTGCGCATGTATGTATGTTTAAAATGGTTGCATGGGAAGCTGGAATCCGAGAGATGTACCATACTTTTTCATGTATAAGACTAGTTGTTGTTTCTTACTAAAAAATAATGCTAAAAGGGAGGGGTAGTCTTATACACAGGGGGCAATCTCCCCCCACTTTTCTTAATTTTGAGGCCCCAAAAATAGGGGGCGACTTATACACAGGGGCGTGATATACACGGAAAAATACGGTACTTCCCCCATCATGACTCAGCTGTTGCTACAGGGAGGAACGGCAAGGAGTAGATGCCTCTTCACCTGTTGAATTTCTGTCATTTAAAAAAGGCCCCTGGCAAAGGACTCAAGGTGATGACGTTCTGTCCTCAGGTGTCACCTGGGCCTATGAGGAGAAGCTGTTGTGGGCAGCAAATCCAGAACCAGGTGTCAACTATGGGATTTAGGATATTCTGTCAATCTAGAATCACAGAATTGCAGCGTTGGAATTGCAGGGGTCATCTAGTCCAACCCCCCCGGAAATGTGTCTCCCCCTACCTGCCCTCCCTGCAGTGGCGTAGCAAGGTGAGGTAGTACCCGGGGCAGAAAATTTCTTGTCCCCCATTGAAATCTAGTTGGAATCCCAAGAGACTGCGATCGACTCACAGTATAAAAAGACTGGCTGTGATCTATCCATTGCCATTGCCGCTTGTTGTAGAGCATTTTTTTGGGGGGTGGAAGGTTAGGGTTAGCGTGCTGCAGCTCCCCCCCCCCGGAGATGACACCTGGGGCTGTCTGCCCCCCCCACTGCCCCCACCTTGCTCTGTCCCTGCCTCCAGGTCCAAATATTAACTGCAGGGCCTTGTTGATTTCTTAAGCTTCACCCCACAAACTCCATCACAATGCCTTAAGGGTTCACAGCTTCAGAATAAATGCTACGGTTGTGTGCCCTCCAAACTTTTCTTCCATCCTGCCAGGGTTCTTGTGCATTCAATGGCTCAGTAGCAGGCAGAAATCCAACAGATCAGGCCCCTCCTAGGCATGGACATGGCAACGGCTGCTCCTACAGGATTTAGTGTTAGTGACGCAGGAAATCTGCCCAGAAATAAGTTGGCAACCCTTCACAGAAGCTACCCTTGGAAGGGGGGAGGGCAGAGAGAAAAACAAAAGGGTTTGATTTGAGCTGCGAAGAAGGGGAGGCAATATATTCCTGTTTCTAGAGGTGAAGGTTGCCAACTGTTTCACTGAGACCTGCACCTGTGCCTTTAGCAGCCGAGTCATCTGCAGACATCGTCAAGCCGCTTTAAAAAAAATATATCTCTAGGCTGTAAGAGGAGCTTCGCTTCCACATTTCTGCAGGCAAAGCTCCTCTTGGAAACACGACAGCAGGCCGGGCTGGGTTTTCTGGTCACTTGGCAACACCGCCCGGGCTAGGAAGGAGGAAGGAAACCTCTCTGAGTACTAAGGTTGCCAACTTCAGCAAAAACCAAAGCTCACATGACTTTAGGGGACACCTTGATGTGTAAAAACAAAAACCCGCTGTGCTTCTCTCTAGGGATGGAGAGGAGCAGAATTGATGTCGATGACAGAGGAGCACAGGCAGGCGGAAAAAGTTGGCAACCTCAAGAACTGCGTGGAAAACCCAGCTGCAACGTGCAAGATGGGAAGCTGGCTTGGAGAGTCTTTCTGCAGAAGCGTTTGCTCAAAACTGAGGGAATCCAGGGAACTTCGATTCTGGACCAAGGGAATTTTGGGCTGGTCACTTGACCACTTCCATCACCATTGGGCATGCTGGCTGCGGGGAGCTGGAGTCCAGTGACCTTTGGGGGTTCGCAGGTCCCCCCTTCCTACTGTAAATCAGGAAACAGTGGCAAGATTGTAGAAACCGTCTTGCTCGGCTGCTAATCAGGTTTCCCCACAATCCAAAGTAGCACCAATACTGTATATTTTCAGGAGGGGAAAAAATATGCATATTTTTCGCTTCCCTAAGGGAATACTAGAGCAAAGCCAATATGGCTGGGAGGCGTCAGACTCAGTGCTGCCCTCTGGAAGGGAGCGCGTGGAACTGCAAGGGCTCCGAGTTCCAGTCCACCCACCGGCCTTTTTTTGCCGCAGCTGGCGGGGTTTTACTGGCCGGGGTGGTATAGATTGGGTCAAGAGCTCCCTCCCCATCTGGGCTTTGTCTCAGGCAAGTTCCCAGGCCTCGGGGACCGAAGCCACCCACCACAGAACTCCACATCATGTCCCGTGCGTTTCCAAAGGACTTCCGCGAGGAATCGAACCCGGCGCCGGCAATGTCAGGTCATCCGTGCACGATCCGTAGCGTCGTTTCCCAAAACAAGCTGAAGTTGGAACTGTGCAGGCAATTTTGGCCTCCTTTTAGCTGGTTGCAAAATGAGCGTCTCGGGGTCTGTGTGTGTGTGTGTGAAGGGGATTGGGGATGGCTTCACGGGAGGGAACCAAAATTTTGGCGGTGTGTCTTCAAGGAGGGAGGGAGGAGGCCGAGCGGGGTGCAAAAGTACCCCTTGGGAGTTCCTTAAAAGCCAAGGCCACCAAAATCATCTGTGGGTCTGCCAGAATGCCGTGCGTGCCGTCGCAATTTGTCTCCCCTCTTCCTAGCCTCCGTGAAAGGGGACAGCTTAAAAGGAAATGCAGGAAGTACGATGAGTCTGTAGCTTGGGGTAGGTTTCTCTGGAAATACTGGGGTACAGTATGAAATACTCCTTCTGGAGAGAGCAGAGGAGAGGACACTGATGGCAATTTCTCGGACCTCGAGTTCGAATCCCATTTGGTCCTTCAATGCCTTTGCCGCGATCCCTCTCCAGCGGATGGGGTTTTATTTTTTTGCAGATGACAGGGGCTCCTGTAGTCCGCGAAATATATTCGCTTGTCCCCAGTTCAAGTAAAGGTGCGAGGAGTCCAGGATCCTGCCGCTCGCCAGCGCTATCGGCTCGGTCCGGCGTGGCGCCTCTCCAAGGCGTGAGTACATGAGGCGCAACAGACGGCTTTGTAGTAGGAGTAGACGCAGAGGCGGGCCTGCACGATCACCGGGCAGTTGTGGTATTTGTCCCTGCAGTTCTCATCTGCCGACCAAAGAGGAAAAGCAACATGAAAAAACCCCAAAGAGTTGTGGAATCTCCAACTTGACAAACCTGACAAGGAGACTGGGAATGTCCCCTGCCCCGTTAACTCTCTCGACAGATGGGGAAATATGACTCTGTTCACTGGGATAAGTTCTCGGCTCATGTCTTCAGTGACCTCATAACCACAGCTCCCGGAATAATTTAAAACAACTATCTGACGTTTTTACAGGGACAAGGGTGGCGCTGTGGATTCAACCACGGCTTAGTCATGCTGGCCACATGACCCGGAAGCTGTATGCCGGCTTCCTCAGCCAATAAAGCGAGATGAGTGCTGCAACCCCAGAGTCGTCTGTGACTGGACCTAATGGTCAGGGGCACTCATCTCACTTTGTTGGCCGAGGGAGCCGGCATACAGCTTCCGGGTCATGTGGCCAGCATGACTAAGCCGCTTCTGGCGAACCAGAGCAGCGCACGGAAACACCATTTACCTTCCCACCAGAGTGGTACCTATTTATCTACTTGCACTTTGATGTGCTTTCAAACTGCTAGGTTGGCAGGAGCAGGGAACGAACAACGGGAGCTCACCCCGTCATGGGGATTCGAACCGCCGACCTTCTGATCAGCAAGTCCTAGGCTCTGTGGTTTAACCCACAGTGCCTCCCGCGTCCCAATACTGCCATAAGGGACCGCTGCAAATTCCTGCATTGCAGGGGGGTTAGTATAGAGTCCAGCCTTTCTCAACCTGTGGGTCCCCAGATGTTGTTGAACTACAACTCCCATCACCCCTAGCTAGCAAGGCCAGAGCTCAGGGATGATGGGAGTTGTAGTCCAACAACATCTGGGGACCCACAGGTTGAGAACCGCTGGAATAGACAATCCACAGGGTCTCTTCCAATTCTACAATTCTGTGTCAAGACTAAAACCCTAACAAGCTGACACTTGTAAGAATCCTTTTATCCAGTTGGGAAAGCCTGCTGGAATGAAAACAACCATCTTCAGTTGTTTCCGAAAAGGGCAGATAGCGAGGGCTTGCCATATCTCGACAGGGACGCCATTCCACGGAAGAGGGGCAGCCACACAGAAGGCCCCGCTTTGAATGACTATACCGTATACCACCACGTCATATTGTAGGAATTGTATCTCTGCAAATAAACAACTTTGCAGAAATGCATCCCTTGGGCATGTGGAGTTTTTCAGCCTGTCTGCCTGTCCTCCCCCCAGTTTTGGCTGTAGGGAGGAGGAGGGGGCCGGGTGGGTTACCTAGGTCCAGGAGGCAGGGCTGAACGTTGCAAGGCCGTTTCTTGATGGGCTTGAGATCTGGCGGACAGAGGTTGCTCAGGGTCTTGTTTTGGGTCAGACACTGGACCTCTCTCACTTGGACGCCCCCAACGCAGGACCTGGAACACTGAAAGGACAAAGGGGAAACGGAACAATTGTGGAAAATGGACCTAAAATTTACAGCATGTTACAGTTTAAGAGAATATTATATGAAAATGATATATCAGTGGTATCTAACACTGAGTAAACTGGCAAAAATGTATAAATCTGAATCAGGGGTCAGCAAACTTTTTCAGCAGAGGGCTGGTCCACTGTCTCTCAGAACTTGCGGGGGGGGGGGGGAGGCTGGACTATATTTTGAAGGGAAAAAATGAACAAATTCCTATGCCCCACAAATAACCCAGAGATGCATATTAAATAAAAGCACACATTCTACTCATGTAAAAACACGCTGATTCCTGAACTGTCCGCAGGCTGGATTTAGAAGGTACAGCAGAAAAGTTGTCCAAATAGAAATAGTCATCTTATTAAACCTCACAATAATTTCATAATATACAGTGGTACCTCTGGTTACGTACTTAATTCGTTCTGGAGGTCCGTTCTTAACCTGAAACTGTTCTTAACCTGAAGCACCACTTTAGCTAATGGGGGCCTCCTGCTGCTGCTGCTGGAGCACAATTTCTGTTCTCATCCTGAAGCAAAGTTCTTAACCCGAGGTAATATTTCTGGGTTAGCGGAGTCTGTAACCTGAAGCGTATGTAACCTGAAGCATATGTAACCCAAGGTACCACTGTATCTGTCTACGTATTTCTAATAGTATAACCAAATCAGTGATTTTTGATAGGACTGCAAAAACTACTCTGAAAATTCATTATTCCAAAAGCGAAACCTTCATCTGGTTGTAAATATTAAGATCGTACCAGCAAGAATGAGCCTTTCTGTAAAAAAAATGATTAAACATTTGATGTTAGCTGCTCTGAGCCTGGATTTGGCCGGGGAGGGCAGGGTATACATAAAAATTATTATTATTTTTTATTATTATTAAATCAAGACTTACTGACTAGTGATTTAAATTGATTTGATCTAAATCAAACCCACCCTGGGGTATTCCCTGCCGCAAACCCCTTCCCCGTTTTGCCTGTTCTCCGAATCCTACGTGTGGAAGGGGGTTCCCGCCCCACCCGTGTCAGACCCTCGCCCTCACTCACAGAGCTCCAGGCGGTGGAGAACCAGCGGGCCTCGCAAGACGTGCCCACGCAGGGCTGCAAGGAGGGCGGCTTCTCCAGGTGGGCGCAGTCCGAGGCGTCCGTCACGTTGAACTCAGCGCCCAGCTTGCTGACGCAGATGAGGTCGCGCCGCTGGGTGCCCGTACTGCAGTCCGATGAGCACTGGGGGGGGGCGAAGAGGCAGAGGGGGGGCGGATCAGGGCCGGATTTAGGTTTGATGAGGCCCTAAGCTACCGAAGGTAAAAGGTAAAGGGTAAAGGGACCCCTGACTGTTAGGTCCAGTCATGACCGACTCTGGGGTTGCGGCGCTCATCTCGCTTCATTGGCCGAGGGAGCCGGTGTACAGCTTCCGGGTCATGCGACCAGCATGAGTAAGCCGCTTCTGGCAAACCAGAGCAGCGCATGGAAACGCCGTTTACCTTCCCGCCGGAGTGGTACCTATTTATCTACTTGCACTTTGAGGTGCTTTCGAACTGCTAGGTTGGCAGGAGCAGGGACCGAGCAATGGGAGCTCACCCCGTCGTGGGGATTTGAACCGCCAACCTTCTGATTGGCAAGTCCTAGGCTCTGTGGTTTAACCCACAGCGCCACCCGCGTCCCCTATTGAAGGTAACGGGGCCCTTTATATGTCCAGGTGTCCTTAGTCAACAACAATTTTTTCTGTGTTGAATATAGGAGCGTCTCCATCCCCATCGTTCTGCCCGGACACTGAGATCCAGCGCTGAGGGCCTTTTGGCGGTTCCCTCGCTGTGAGAAGCCAAGGGTTCTGGGAACTGTAGCTCTGCAAGGGACAAGCTACAGTTCCCAGAATTCTTTGGGGGAAGCCACGGTTGTGCAAAGTGCTACGATAGTGTCTTAAATGTGGTGCAGGCATCCCCAACCTTTGGCCCTCCAGATGTTTTGCACTACAGTTCCCATCATCCCTGACCACTGGTCCTGTTAGCTAGGGATGATGGGAGTTGTAGGCCAAAACATCTGGAGGGCCAAAGGTTGGGGATGCCTGGAATACATAGCTGTCAACTTACAGATTTGAAAATAAGGGACCAGCAGCCTTGAAAATAAGGGATCAGCAGCCAAAATAAGGAATTTTGCTATTGTAAAGAGTTGCATACCTTGGTAGGATTGACAGATGCTGTCAATCCGGCATGAGGTGGTTGTGGCCCTGCGGTGGCCGCTAAAGCGCTGCCCTTCTGCATCCCTCCCCATCCCCTCCTCTTCCTCCTCCCTCAGACTGCCTCCTCAGCTGCCACCCCCGCTGCCGCCTCCAGGCTTGCGGGCGGCGTGGGCAAAAGTCTCCCGGGCGGGGAAGGGCCGATGGAACTCCTTGCACCAGGATGACGGCGCCAGCGTGCACTCTCTCTCACGGCGGAGGGCCCCGAGCCGCTGCTTCCCTCCCAAGCCGGGCGAGCATGAAACCCGGGAAATTTAAGGGACATCATCAATAAGGGACAGCAGCGGGACACGGCGCTGGGATAAGGGAGTTTCCTGCCAAATAAGGGACGGTTGACAGCTATGCTGGAATAAGGTCTAGGTCTCTTAGTTAGCTCTACTTTCAGACTTGGTTTTATCCCTGTCAACCCACATTTGTAGAATGTTGATGTGTGTTCTAATCTGTTTTTTGTCTATCAATATTTTTTTTCCCATTTTAAATAGTTGTTTTTAACTGTTTATTCACCGATAAATCTATTGTTATGGTTTTTTTTTTTTGTAAACCACTTTGAGGTGTTGCTGTGTATTTTTTTACAATCAAGCAGTGTATAATTTTTTTGAAATAAATAAAAAGAAATAAAACTAAGGGTGCTGAAAATTGTAAGGAGTAACACCCCCCCCCCAAAAAAATCCCCTCACAGAGCTACAGTCCTCAGAGTGGTTTAACAGTCAACCCAGGGAATTCTGGGAAATCTGGCTCTGTGAGGAAGGGGAATACGGAGTCTCCTCTTAACATCTCTCAACACCCTTAGCAAACACGTCGATTGATTCCTGCATTGCAGCGGGCTAGACTAGATGGCCCTTACGTGTCCCTTCCAACTCTATAATTCGAGGTCCGAAATCCGTCTAGCTGTTGGGGCTCCCTGCAAGCAGCAAGGAATCCTGGGATCTGTAGTTTTGTGAGGGAGCCAGGACTCCTCCTGTTAGTCGCCAGTTGCTCGTTCGCAAAAAACTACGATTCCCAGGATGCCTTAAGGCCAGGCATCCCCAAATTTGGCCCTCCAGCTGTTTTGGGACTACATCTCCCATCATCCCTGTTAGCTAGGGATGATGGGAGTTGTAGTCCCAAAACGTATGGAGGGCCGAGCCTGGGGGTGCACGCCTTAAGCTTTTGCAAACCGGGTTCAAATGATGCTGGCGATGAGACCGGGATGGGACGAGGGGCGCTGCTCACCGGACTCCATGGCCCAGTGTACCACCGGTTGACCCTCTGGCATGGACCGCCATTGCATGCCCTCATGTCGGCTGGTTTGGTGCCGGCGCAGTTCTCCTCTACCTGCCCGTTGGCGGCGCTCGAAAGGCAGACCACCGAGCGCCGCTGGATCCCCGTCCCACACTCGGCTGAGCACTGGAGAGGAGAAAGGGAGAGAGGGAATGCGAGAGACTTTCATAAGCTTTATCATACCACTGGCTCTTCTTATAACCATAGCTTAGAGGTCCCGGGCCCTAAGGAAGTCAGACTATCCTCCACCAGGGCCAGGGCCTTTTCAGTGATGGCTCCGACCTGGTGGAATGCTCTGTCCCATGAGACTAGGGCCCTTCAAGATTTAACCTCCTTCCGTCAGGCCTGTAAGTCAGAGCTATTCCGCCTGGCCTTTAATTTGAATTCAGCCTGATCTTTTATTTCCCTTCTCTTCCCTCCCCCTCCCCTTTTATGAAGATCACCCGTTCTGAGACCCCACAGCTAATTCTCCCCTGGCCTCCTTGCTGGCCCAAGTAGGACGGATTCAGCCAGCTAGCCCTGGGGATTATCTAATGCTTATTTCCCCTAAATTGATTTCTGAATTTTGAATTTTATTGTTATTCATGTTTTTATACTGTATTTTATGCTGCTTTTACAATTAAGTGTTTTAAAGTTGTTGTTAGCTGCCCTGAGCCCAGTTTTTGAACAGGGAAGGGTGGGATATAAATAAAATATTATTATGATGATGATCATCATCATCATTCCCCTCAATACCCCAGCAGCCTGAGAGGCAGCTATTTGTATATAATTTATATCAATTTTTCTGCTTTTCCAATTTAAAATACTCATTTTTACATCTGTAAAATATCAACAACTTCCCTTCTTCTCTTTCCAGGGTTCATTTTACACAGTGCTTTTTTTCTAAAAGAATCTTTAGGGGTACTCTCATTTTGACTCAAGAAAACCACCATTTTATAGTTCAAATCAGGAAAAATAAATACAGTAAATGGACAAAAGTACAAAGATTTGAAAAATGTTTAGGGGTATGAGTACCCCCAGAAAAAAGCACTGATTTTACATATCAGAAATCCCTGCATATCTTACAGAAAATATAGCATTCAGTATTCCATTATTACATCCATCATAACTTTATTTACACTGTTGAACTTATCTCAATGCTGCCAACATTTCCAGCCGCACACAGTTATTTCCCATATATTCAAGAAACGTTTTCTAACCCTTCTCTAAACGTATGTTCTTCTTGTTCCCTTATTCTATATGTTAAGTCTGCAAACTGCGCATATTCTGTCGGCTTAAGTTGCCACTCTTCTTTGGTTGTTATCTCGCTTGTTTTCCATTTTTGGGCTAGCAAAACACGGGCCGCAGTAGCAGCAGCACACATAAATAACCTTTTTTGACACCTGGGAAGAGAGGCAACCATTTCTAGTTCATCTCCCACAAACCATTCATATCTCACTTGCAGCAATCCCTGGGGTTTCGTTCAAAAAGTGCCTTGGAGTTAACTGAACGTCACACAAGTGAACCGAAGGGCATTGTGCAGCTATTTTTTTCAAATACCGTATTTTTTGCTCTATAAGACTCACTTTTTCCCTCCTAAAAAGTAAGGGGAAATGTGTATGCATCTTATGGAGCAAATGCAGGCTGCGCAGCTATCACAGAAGCCAGAACAGCAAGAGGGATTGCTGCTTTCACTCTCCCTCTTGCTGTTCTGGCTTCTGAGATTCAGAATATTTTTTTTCTTGTTTTCCTCCTCCAAAAACTAGGTGCGTCTTGAGGTCTGGTGCGTCTTATAGAGCGAAAAATACAGTATATCCTTTATTAGGCATAGCATTATCAAACATTATCAAACAGACACGGTATACAAATTGAGCAAAATACGAGCTCAACATAACAAGGTTTGTCCCAGTCAGATCTTTAACTCCGGAGAAAATCAATTTGCACAAATAATACAATACAACATTACCACATCACCAATCAATTCAGAACCACTAAATCTCTTTATAATGGCCCAGTCTTTCTACATGGACAGCACTCAAAAATTCAGCCGCTATTAAAGTAATTTGATCATTCCTGTCTGAGAGCAGGTCCTGAACTGTTGGGGGCATAGAATTGAGCCTATTGTGTTATAAGGCCTATAATAATGGTCTTCTGGCATAAATGCAAAAATCACAAGAAAAGAAAATATGCTCCAAAGTATCAGGTTCCTGTTCACTACATTTGCAGAGACTCTCTGATTCTGCGAGAGCTAAATATCTTCCTCTTACTATCATATTAAATCTGGCTAACGTAAACAGCCTGCACAATTCAAGATCCTTCAGATTTGTCACGTTTCCCTTTTGAAAATCTCTACACAAAGGGAGATTTAAATAAAGAGGAGAGCAAGATTGTGCAGCTATTTATTTGAAGTATCAGGGAGCGGTTTGCGCGGCCAGAAACAGAAGCGAGGCGGGAGGGTAGCAGCATAGGAGGAAACACCTTTGCAGGGGTTTAATCTAGCTCTGTGAAGTATACTCAGAGTCGAGAGTGGATTTCATGCTCTTTATTCAGCTCATAGTGGTGAGGAGGAATGAATGTCCCCTCAAAGTATCTGCCTTATATACATTATTTACACAATGGGCTGCACGTGATTGGCTAATTCCGAAATTCTCCTGTAGGCCAATCAGGTTGTGCAGTCACTTCCATCTGGAGCCGGATTGGGTGGCTCCTGCAGACCAATCATACTGCTGCATTCTGGATTCTATTGTTCTAGGACCAATCAGACTGCTGCATTTTGGATCCTATTGTTCTAGGACCAATCATACTGCTGCATTTTGGATCCTATTGTCCTAGGACCAATCATACTGCTGCATTCTGGATCCTATTGTTCTAGGACCAATCAGACTGCTGCATTTTGGATCCTATTGTTCTAGGACCAATCAGACTGCTGCATTTTGGATCCTATTCAACTCAGTACATAACACTCTGCGAGGGATGGGGAATTTCGGGCTGGGGAAAAGAGACAAGAAAGACCCACGGGTTTAAAAAAAGGGGGAGAGGAGGTACCGTGTTGCTCCAGTCGCTGTAGAACCAGGTGCGCACGCAAGGCCCCATGTCGCAAGCTTCGCTGGTCTTCGGCCGATGGTTCCCCGGGCAGTCGCTGTCGCGGAGCAAGTCGCCGTGGTTACTGACGCAACGGACGTGGCGTGTCCGAAGTCCGGTGCCGCAGAGGACCGAGCACTAGAAGGGGGAAGGAGTGTGGGATGTGAAACGCAAGAGCAGTCAAGTACAACAATCCTAGAGTGAACATGTTTACACATGGGGAGGAATGTGCAGCCAGCAGGTAAACTTCCTGTTTCCTTCTGGGCTGGGACAGACTTCCTCTGCATGTGACTAGAGGTGGGCGTGGCCTCACCTGTGCAGGTAATGACAAAAGCACAGGGCAGGGCAGCCATCTCTCTCTCTTTGGCTACATGCGTCAAAGAAGCAACATCTGCTTAGCCAAAGATGCTCTCTTGGCTGTCTCCTTATGAGATAGTTTCCAGGTGTATGTTACTTTCCTAAGCTAAGTCTGCCTTCTGGGATCCGATTGTGAACAGAATGTGAGTAAACTCTTCTTACATTTTTATAGAAGACTGTGTCGTGTCTTATCTTTTATGAGGGAATAAGGGGAAAAAACCAGAACGATTATTATAGAGGCTTTAGAGAGCCTGAGCTAACGCATCCGCTGCAAGTTTAAAAAGGAGAATGTCACTCTGCTAAATTGTGAACTTGCTAACACAAGTTGGAAAGGCTATAATCAAGCAATATATCCTCTCCTGCATCCCTGAACATTCCCACAAGGAGGAGACGAGCTATCGTGCATTCTGTTTCGACATCCAAGGATGCCGAAAGCCGGAAGGTTTAAGACAAACCAAGGAAAAGGGACCAATAATACGGTGCCCAGTCAAACTGCGGAACTCCCTGCCACAGGAAGCAGTGATGGTCGCCAACTTGGACGGCTTTAAAAGAGGGCAAGGCCAATTCGTGGAAGATAACAAGGCCATCAATGGCTACTAGCGGAGTCTCCGCGGTTGGAGGCAGAAATTCTGCTGCGTTCTGGAAACCACAGAAGGGAGAGGGAAAGGGCTCTTGCGCCCGAATCCTGCTTCTGGGCTTCCCATTGGGGTATCTGGTTGGCCCCTGTGAGAACAGGATCCTGGACTAGATAGGCCACTGGCCTGATCCTGCAGGGCTGTTCTTTTGCCCTTATGGAACCTCCAAATCCAGCAGCAGTCTATCCAGATTTCTAGGTTCTTTGGGTATTCGACCACCATGAGAACAGGATGCTGGGCAAAATGGGCCCCTTTGGCTCAGCTGCAAGGATCTACCGAGGTTCTTATCCTGCACAAGTTGTTGCAGCATTCAGGCCAGGCGCAAGGGCAGCCCCACACAAAGCACATGACAGAAATTAAGCCTTACTGAATGCCAGGATGGATAAAAATCAATGGTGTGTGTGTGTGTGTGTGTGTGTGTGTGTGTGTGTGTGTGTGTGTAATCAGATTTTTAAAATTTAAATCAGATTTTTTTTTTTAATCAGATTTTTTAGAAATTTAAATCAGGTTTTTAAAATAAAATGCTTTTGGAGGAAAAAATCTTTCTAAAGATAGTTTCCTATTTAAGTTACACTATAGTCCAAAGGATAGTCATCAGGAAATAAGGGTTTGTTTTAAGTTTTTCATGCGTGCTAAAACTCAGTCTAAGTTTTTTCATTTTTTTTAAACTGTTTAACCACATCAGTTAACAAATGTGGATACATATGCTACAATGTTATTGTTTTAGTTAAATAAATTGTTTCAATTGTTATTAAGGAAATGACTTATTTGTCTCCTTCCAATAAACTACAGCAGAAAACTTGCCCAAATATAAACAGTCAACTTATTAAACCTCACGATAATTCCATAATTTATCTGTCTATGTATTTCTAACGGTATAACCAAATCAGTGATTTCTGACAAACAAACATAAATCATAACTGAACTTAATCCAATCTTAGTAACATTGTTAAGTGACTTCCTCCAGTCCTCCTGTCTGAATTTCCGTGTATATCATTGTAACAGTTTTCCAAAACCAATTTTTCTCGTAATATTAACTTATTCATTTAACATCTTTCTTTCTTTCCATTTTAACTTTAAACGTATTATTTTCTAAACATCACCTATTTAAATCCTAGGCCTGTCGGGTATTTGCAAGTCTTTACAATTAAGTTACGATAACTTAATTTAGAGGGACACGGGGTGGTGCTGTGGGTTAAACCACAGATCCTAGGACTTGCCGATCAGAAGGTTGGCGGTTCGAATCCCCACGGTGGGGTGAGCTCCCGTTTCTCAGTCCCTGCTCCTGCCAACCTAGCAGTTCGAAAGCACCTCAAAGTGCAAGTAGATAAATAGGTACCGCTCCGGCGGGAAGGTAAACGGCGTTTCCGTGCGCTGCTCTGGTTCGCCAGAAGCGGCTTAGTCATGCTGGCCACATGACCCGGAAGCTGTATGCCGGCTCCATCGGCCAATAAAGCGAGATGAGCACCGCAACCCCAGAGTCGGCCTCGACTGGACCTAATGGTCAGGGGTCCCCTTTACCTTTACCTTAATTTAACTAGATAGTCTTTGAATTTCATCCATTCCTCCTGGTACCCCTGCTGAACGCACATTTCACATTGTCTTACATCGATGCCCATTTTGCAGGCATTCCTAGATACCCTGCTCTAGAGGCCAGGGTTTTGAAAATGGTATAAGTGCAATATATTCAGAACAAAAGGCAAAATTAATTGTGAACAATGTGGTGACGGAAGAATTTAAAATAGAAAAAGGGACACGACAAGGTTGCCCAATTTCCCCATTGCTTTTTATATCGGTTCTAGAGGTTTTGCTGAATATGATCAGAAGGGACCAGTTGGTTAAAGGTATACAAGTCGGAGTTAGACAGTACAAACTGAGAGCATTCGCAGATGACCTAGTTTTGACTCTAGAGGAGCCAGAATCTAGTGCTAAAAGGGTTTTAGAGCTGATACAAGAATTTGGTCAGGTTGCAGGGTTTAAACTGAACAAGTCAAAAACCAAGGTTTTAGAGAAAAAATTAACACAAACCGAGAGAGAGAGGTTTCAGAATATGACAGGTTTAACAGTGGTTAAGAAAGTTAAATACCTGGGGATCAATATGACAGCAAAAAAATGGGAATTTATTTAAAGATAACTATGAAAAATGCTGGGGCGAAGTGAAAAAAGATCTAGAAATATGGTCAAATTTGAAACTTTCTTTGCTGGGCCGTATCGCATCCATTCCTCCTGGTACCCCTGCTGAACGCACATTTCACATTGTCTTACATCGATGCCCATTTTGCAGGCATCCTAGATACCCTGCTCTAGAGTCTGCTGCTGCTTCCCACACTGAAATGACCCCCCCAACGCCCCATCCTCTCCTCCCCCCGGCGACCACCGAATCCCTTACCGAGCTCCAGTTAGTTCGGACTTCCCAGCGGCTGCAAACCTGGACTTGGCAGCCCTGAGTGGCGTTGGGCTTCTCCAGCTGTGCGCACCTCTGGGGGTGCACCATGGTGCTGCGGTTGGCGTAGATCTGCCGGCACAGGACTTGTCGGTGCTGGGTGCCCAGGCCACAGGATTTGCTGCAGGCTGACCACTCGCCCGCCTCCCAGCTGCAAAAAAGAGACGGACAGGGTGGGGAGGGAGTCGAATGAGCAGAGAAAAACGGAATATTCCCTCGCAAGGGAAATAAAAAAAATTAAGGTCTTTGAAATATACTCGGAGTAGAGTGTGGATTTCATGCTCTTTATTCAGCTCATAGTGGTGAGGAGGAATGGAAGTTCCCCTAGAATGTCTGCTTTATATACATTATTTACACAATGGGCCCCAACGGGATTGGCTAATTCCGGGATTCTCCTGTAGGCCAATCAGGTTGCGGATTCACTTCCACCTGGAGTTGTATTGGGTGGCTCCTAGGACCAATCAGACTGCTGCCTTTTGGATCCTATTCAAAAGTCTCATATATATATATAATAAATGTTCATAAATATACCAAGCAAACATGCACATAAATATATAAACCACATGTCTGAAGCAGCACAGGAAAACAGCCCTGGAACCATTTTTGACTCCCAAACTGACCAAATGTTTTCTCTGCAAGGTCGAAGGAAAATGGAAAAGCCTCTCCCCATTGTCTTTTCCTTCACAAATCCTGTCTTAAGGGTATGTCTGTGTATGAATAGGGTGAGCCTGTGACCTGGCTCAGGAACTAAGTATTTATCATTACAAAATACTGGCCAGGCTCCCCAGGGTATCCAATCAAGTGAGCATTAACAGGTAACCTGCCAGGGTTAGGCAAACCTATAATATCCGCTGGGGACAAATTGTGCTCCGTATTCTTGCAACAGAGGCTGTTGCTGCTGCTGAAACCCTCCGTTGAGCAAGGGACAGGGAAATCAAGGGGCACCAGGGTTTCTGCAGAGAGGGGTTTCTAACTCTGTGACAAGCGGAGGTGGCTTGGGCCCGTGTGGTGTCTTGCTCAAGATGGTGGTGACCTACTCAAAAGTAGACCGTCATTTCCCCAAAGCTCACATATGCAAATTTTAATAGGGACAGAGGAAGTTGCCCGATGCCAGAGTCCAGGCGGGTTGTCATGAGGCCTCCAGGCCTGCAGAGGGCAGCAGCTGCCTCAAAAGGAGACCCATAAGAGGCAAGGGTGGACTGGACACTCACTAGGCTGGGCAAGGCTCCGTGTTGCAGGCTTCCTCCGACACGATGGGCTTGGGGATCAGGTGGCATTTCTCCTCCCCCACCTCCTCTTGTGTAACGCGAGAGATGCATTGGTAGACAGACTGCCAGAAACCTGTAGAGAAAGGTGGTGATACTAGCAAATTTTGTCTTTTAAAAATCAAGTTTCTAGTCCTCAAGGCAATTGAGGGGCCGAGAACCAGAGAACTCAGCATATACTGGCAAATGTGGTTCCTTCACATGGTCTGGACGCCTCTCTCTTTCCTTTGTGCGGTGACTTCGTTCTCGCCATTGCTGCGGGGGCGCCTAACGAGCTTAGAGGATTAAAAAAAACTCGCAACGCTTGTTTGGCGCTTTCTCAGAGCGTTCCGCGGGCCTAATCCTCACCACAACGGCCTTGTGAGGGTTGTGAAGCACTTAACAGACCGCCGTAGCTGAGTGGCAGGTGCGTCGTTTAAATAAAAGCAAATACATTTTTAAATTCCCCCCGTTTTGCAGATGGGGCAAACTGAGGCCGAGAGTGTGTGGTTCAGCTATGGCTAGCGAGTGAGTTTGTGGCAGTTCTGAGATTCGATCCAGGGATTTCCCCGATTTGTAGCTACACTTCCTACTCCATGGTGCTCTATAAAGTCATAGAGGGGGACTAAAACTGCTAATAGCTGAGAGAGGACTGGGCCTTTGGGGGCATGGACAACCACTTACTGTACTCTGTCTGCCTCTGTCTGACCTCTTGCTTACCTCTAGGTCCAGTGGACGACACAGCCAGTCACCTTCTTCCACCTTAAGTCTCAGCTCCGCCCTTGCAGAATCGAGAGGCAGTGTGGCGTAGTGGTTAGGGCGCCAAGCTAGGACTTGGGAGACCCCGGGGTTCAGAAATCCCCACTTGGCCGATCCCTGGGTGTGACCTTGGGGGACAGCCACCACCTCTTCGCCTAACCTACCTCACAAGGTTCTTGACGGGATTTAAATGAGGAGAACCTCTCACACCTATTAGAGCGATCTTCTCTGGCGCCCCCTACTGTTGGGCTCCCTGCCTTCTGTCCTATCGGTCCCAATGGGTGCCAGCTGTAAGAGGCCGGTAAAGGTAAAGGTAAAGGGACCCCTGACCGTTAGGTCCAGTCGCGGACGACTCCGGGGTTGCAGCGCGCATCTCGCTTTATTGGGTGAGGGAGCCGGCGTACAGCTTCCGGGTCAGTGACCAGCATGACTAAGCCACTTCTGGTGAACCAGAGCAGCGCATGGAAACGCTGTTTACCTTCCCGCCGGAGCGGTACCTATTTATCTACTTGCACTTTGACGTGCTTTCGAACTGCTAGGTTGCCAGGAGCAGGGACCGAGTAACGGGAGCTCACCCCGTGGCAGGGATTCGAACCGCCAACCTTCTGATCGGCAAGTCTTAGGCACTGTGGTTTAACCCACAGCGCCACCCTAAGTCGACCCAAACCTCCATGTGCAGGAGCAGTCTACCTCTGAATACCAGCTGCCAAGGGAAATAGGACTTACCTTTTCCACAGGTGGCAGAGCAGTCGGTGTTGCCAATACGCCTCCAGTAGAAGTCCTGCAGGGGGTCCGAGCTGTGCTGGACAGGAGGGGGCGGGGGCGGGAGGGGCGGGACGCGGACGTTCCTTTGCAGGGTCCCGGGGCTCCTCCCTGATTGGCCGGACGAGACAGGAGGGGGCGGGGCTGCGCCACGACTCCTCCCCGATTGGCCGGACGAAGCTGGGAGGCGGGCCGGGCTGAGGTTCCTGGCATCTGCAGGCACAGGGTGCTGGTGGCTGGGCGGGGGCTCCATCTGGTTGCCCGAGGAAACCACAGTCAAGGCACCTGGTAGGTACGGAGTGGGAAGAAAGAGAAAGGTGATTTTTTTGCTCCACAAAAGGGTGTCGGCTAAAAAAGACATGGCACAAAAGGAATACGCTCTGGGACGGAGGAGGAAAACACAGGTTTATCACCTAGAACAGGCATGGCACCGAAGGAAAATGGACTGGGATGGAGGAGGAAATAAGCAAACACAGGGGCTTGGGGTTTTTTTGCCTGCCACATGAGGGGAGGGGGTGGTTTGCTCACCAAAGTCCTGCCGGGGGCTACGTAGGTCAGGAGTGGGGGTCTCCGGCTGCACAGAGGCCAGGAAGAACTGGTAAGAGACACCAGGATTGTCTTGCTGGAAGATCATCTGTGGGAGGCAGCAGAAAAGGAATTAAAGCAGGGCATGGAAGGAAGGGGGGCAACGTAAAATGAGCACCTCAAGTCCCCTTCTCCGTTGGGAGTTAACAGATCCCTCCCTCTTTTTTTGGGGGGGGGCGCAGAAACAGAGCCTTGGGATCCCTTTCCCAGTGTGAACATCAGAGAAAAGTCTTGCTGGGTCAGATGAAAACACCTCCACGAAGCCCCTGTTGTCTGTCCTCAGAATCTGATTATGAAGGTAGACTCTGTCAGGACCAGGGGGCTCCACTTAGCTACTGCAGCCCCCACCCCCCATCATCAGTCTGCCTTGAACTCCCTCCCCGCTTTAAAGACGTCTCAGCTGAAATAAAAAATTTAAGGTCATATATATATGTTCATAAATGTACCAACAAAGCGCATACATAGATGTGTGGACCACGTGTCTGGAGCAGAACAGGAAGACCGCCCTAAAACCATTTTCACTCCCAAACTGACCAAATGTTTTCTCTGCAAAGAGGGAGGGCAGGAATTGGGTAATCACCATCTCAAAGGAATGGCCAGACTACCAGGAAAGGCAATCAGATAAGGCATTATCAGATAACCTGGCAGACAGGAAAAAGAACAACATTCAAATTTCTGTTGTAGACCACCTTTTCTGTGATGTAGTTATGATGTTTGTGGGGGGTGGGGTCTTGGGTTACACCCTTTCTGTGATGTATGTTGTATGGAGGGGTGGTCTTGAGCTCCAGGGCAGGGAATTTAAAATGTCTATATATAAGGGCAGGCACACCTTGGTTCGGGGTCCTCCTCCTTCTCCTTGTGTGTGAAGGGAGCACCCTGTTGCAACAGATCAATAAAGATCAGGCTTACGAGCTGCTTTGCTTCTCAATATTCTCTGGTTGGCCTCTGTTATTTTCTCGATGGAGAACCTGCAAAGGACTCTATAAGGGCTCTTGTGTCCCCCATAAGGGAATAAAGGCAGATTTTCGTTTATTACACAGCCCATTGTCGTCCACCGTCTCCTGCAGTTCCATGCGTGGCAAAAAAAGGGTTCAAGCACATCCTTCCCCCTGTTGCTGCTCCTTAGGTGGAGAAGGGGAAGGACAAATCCTGTCTTGGAGGCCCCTCCCACCCAAATACGGACAAGGCCCCTCCCACGGCTAATTTCTGATTCCCTTCCCAGGTACTCTGCACCCAAATAACCCAAAGAAAAGGATTTTCTTCAAACTACGCCCATTTCATTTGCCTATATTTGCATCTCTATAGATTAGGCCATTTTGGAGAGCCCAGCTGCATTGAACAGAAGGCTCTGCTCCTATCTGTGCTCATACTTTTAATCTTTGGACTACCTTATGACTTTGCAAACCACACTTTTCCAACCTGGAAATAGAAGCTGAAATATAGTCAGAGTCCTGTTGTGATTTCATGCTCTTTATTGCAGCTTGTAAAACAGTGACTGAATTGCCCCCCAAACCTCAGGCTTTTAGATACGTTATTTACACAATGAGTCCCGTCTGATTGGCTGATTCTGCTTCCCTCCTGGAGCCTGATTGGTCTTTTCCTGCAGGCCAATCAGTTGTTGCATTCCATGATCCTACCAGCCTAACAGGCTGATTAATGTCCTCCTGGAGCTTGATTGGTCTTTTCTTGCAAGCCAATCAGTTGTTGCATTCTAAGATCCTACTTGCCTATTGTTCTAGGATCCAAGCTTAGTACAGTGGACGCTCGGGTTGTGAATGTGATCTGTGCGGGATGCACGCTCGCAACCTGCAGAGTTCACAACCTGCAGTGACGCATCTGCACACGCACGGGTTGCGATTTGGCGCATCTGTGCATGCGTGACCGCCGAAACCCGGAAGTAACCCATTCCGGTACTTCCGGGTTTCGGCGGTCCGTAACCCAAAAAAACGCAACCTGCAACCGCTGTAACCCGAGGTATGACTGTACATAAGAGAAGCTTTAAGGATCAATGATTATTTATTAAACTTATCAGTTGCTGCTTTTTTTTTAATAACAAAAGTAACTCAAAGCCTTGCTTTTGTATTCTGGTGCTGGAGGAGACTCTTGAGAGTCCCATGGACTGCAAGAAGATCAAACCGATCCATTCTGAAGGAAATCAGCCCTGAGTGCTCACTGGAAGGACAGATCCTGAAGCTGAGGCTCCAAGACTTTGGCCACCTCATGAGAAGAGAAGACTCCCTGGAAAAGACCCTGATGTTGGGAAAGATGGAGGGCACAAGGAGAAGGGGACGACAGAGGACGAGATGGTGGGACAGTGTTCTTGAAGCTACCAGCATGAGTTTGACCAAACTGCGGGAGGCAGTGGAAGACAGGAGTGCCTGGCGTGCTCTGGTCCGTGGGGTCACGAAGAGGCGGACACGACTAAACAACAACAACAATTCAAAGCCACTTGTGACAATAAATAAATTCACACGCCTGTTAAAACCAGCATAAAACAAAACCGAGAGAAATCTGAAAGTCCTGAGGACTAGGAACTTGGGTTTTTAAAGTGAATCAATGAAAGCAGAGACCCGCCTCCCCCTTGAGAAAAGAGGCAGAGATCTGCATTCGGGGTGAGCCACAGACGTCCAAGCAGCACCGGATTCAACCTTTCCTCTCCCTGAGACCCCACCCCACCCCACTGCGTACTCACATACACATCTATAGGTTCTGTCGTGGGACCCTCTGCGGTCAGGGACTCGCCCTCCCTCCGGTCGCTTCCTGGGCGGCTGTACACAAAGACGGTGCCAGCTGCCTCGTAGCGCCCTGGCGGGTTCACCGCCCAGTTCCCGTTGATGATGGATTTGCCACTGTGGCTCCGAAGGGCTGGGAGATTTGGGGGCATAGGGATAGGGGGGGAAGAGAGACAGAGAGAGAGTCAATAGCAACATGAAACTACCAGTTCAAAGCCCTTCCTCCCCTCGCTCTGTGGCCCCCGCCCGCCACCATTGCAATTTTTATTTTTATTATTTTTATTTCCCCCCCTCTTTTTTAAAATTTTGGGATTTTTACATACAGTGGTACCTTGGGTTAAGTACTTAATTTGTTCCAGAGGTCCGTACTTAACCTGAAACTGTTTTTAACCTGAAGCACCACTTTAGCCAATGGGGCCTCCTGCTGCCACCGAAGCACGATTTCTGTTCTCAACCTGAAGCACTATTTCTGGGTTAGCGGAGTCTGTAACCTGAAGCGTATATAACCTGAGGTACCACTGTACATTATATTACCTCCTTCCAATTTTTTTTTAAATTTCCCGTACAATTTTGCAATTTTTATTTTTATTCCCTCATTCCAGATGCAGCTTGCTTTTCAAAAATGCAGCCGCTCAGTTTACAAGATTATCAGTCAAAACAGGTCAAAGGAACGCTCAAATCAAACTCCGCGACAAGGCTAAAATGCTCGGCAACATTCTACACATTGCCTATAACAAAAAAAATTTGTTTTAGCAGGTGCCGCAAAGAGGACAGTGAAGGCACCCGCCTGGCGTCAGTCGCCAGGGAGTTCCGAAGTGCGGGCGCTTCCACGCTAAAAAAATCAGTTTCTTACAAACGCAGGGCGAGTATTTTGTGGCACCTGTAACAGAGTCATGAGATGGGAAGGAGGGTGGGGTAACTCAGGGAATCAAGGCCCCCACCCTGGAGCTACCTCGGAAGGAAGGGCGGAATGCCTCTGAGCCCATACAGAGTGCACTTGGGTCACCAGGGAGAATCGCAGCCTGCCTGCCTTCTCCCTGCCCATAGACCAGGCATTAATAACAATAATTATAAATTTTTATTTATGCCCCGCCCTTCCCGGTTCAAAAACCGGGCTCAGGGCAGCTAACAAGAAATTTAAAACACTTAATTATAAAAGCAGCACAAAATACAGTATAAAAACATGAATGACAATAAAATTCAAAAATCAATTAGATAATCCCCAGGGTTAGCTGGCTGAATTGGTCCTACTTGGGCCAGCGGGAAGGCCAGGGGAGAATTAGCTGTGGGGTCTCAGAGCATAAAAGGGGAGGGGGAGGGAAGAGAAGGGAAATAAAAGATCAGGCTGAATTCAAATTAAAGGCCAGGCAAAATAGCCCTGTCTTACAGGCCCGACAGAAGGAGGTTAAATCCTGCAGGGCCCTAGCATCACAGGAGAGAGCATTCCACCAGGTCGGGGCCATCACTGAAAAGGCCCCGGCCTTGGTGAAGGATAGTCTGACTTCCTTAGGACCCGGGACCTCTAAACTATGGTTATTCATGGACCTTAAGGTCCTCTGCGGGGCAGACCAGGAGAGACGGTCCCATAAATACGAGGGGCCTAAGCCAGCACATTAAGGAGTAGAGGGCTTCTATCTTGGATGATGATGATGATGATGATGATGATGATGATGATGATTTACTACTCTCCCCCGCTTGAGCTGTTCCCAGTGAAACAAGCCCTTTATTAAGAACAATGAGGACTAGAATCTTACTTTATTTTTACAGGAAGATTCACAGCTTAATGGCAGGGCACACACTTTGCAGGCAAAAGGTCCCTGGGCTCAGTCCTCAACCTCTCCAGATGGGAAAGTCCCCCTTTATGATACCCTACAGAGCCTCTGCCAGTCAGTGTAGGCTATACTGTGCTAGATGGCCCAGTTGTCTGCACTGGTAAGAGGCTCCGTTTGTCCAAATGTTGAATTTCTATGTGCGTGCACGGAGAACATCTTCAAGAAGCGGATTCATAAACCCACCGAATTAAACAAACTACACCCCCCCTCCGACTAAATGGCATAAACACATACCCAGATAGTTAGGGCTGCGGGTCATTTCCTTAACCTGGATTCGGGTGGCGCCTGCTGGGATCTCCAGGATGCGGTGGTACCCAATGGGGACGTCTGTGTCGCTGAAATTCCCCACGACCAGCTTGCAGGTGGTGTGGTCCCCGCCGCAAACCCCGCAGCTGTCCAGCGTGCGATTCGAACCCAGGACCCCGTCGCAACCGGGGGTCTGGCGAGGCCATGGGAAAAGAGGAGAAACGAGTTCAAGAGATGAGCCGAAGTGTCTGAGCAAGGAGAAGGGACGTCCCCTTTCATACAGAGGGCAACATCTGGTTCTCCAGATGTTCTCTGATGCCTCCTTCATTCCCCTGCAGCCCAGAAATATATTTTCTCCTCTCTCTCGGGTGCTGCCACCTCCTCCTCCAAGCCCTCCTTAAAAAAACCAGGTCCCTTCCCTTGGAATTAGCAAAGCTAACCAATTTGATAAGACAAAAACCAAAAAATATAATCCAGGAAAAATGGAAATGTTTAAATGATGATTTATGTAGGGAAGGATTAAGTGTAAGGTGTTGGTTGTGTTTAGAATAGATTTATGAAAGATTTAGAAAATTTATTGATTAGAATATTCGTATGGGGAAAATAAGGAATAACAGATGCAAATTTGCTTAAAATGTATACAGGAAGTGCAGCGTAATGCGATGGAAGTCAAACAATGAAGGTTTAAATGTTGAGATATTTGTGGAGTGAATTTGGAGGAAATTCTTCCAGTTTTTCTTCTTTTTGCAATTTTTCTTCTTATTTTTTCTTTTTCCTTTTCTTCCTTTTCTCTTTTTTGTTCTTTTTTATATGTGTGTGCTTATCTGAAAAAAATGTGTATGTATGTATTTGTATGTATTTTGTTTGTATTTTGTAATAATTATGTTAAATAAAATGTAATATTTTAAAAAACAAACAAAACAGATCCCTTCCAAGTTAACAAGTCACCAACGAGTGCGCGACCAACTCACAAGGCACTGTCCGGCCACGCAGATGTCCTGAGAGGAGGATTCGCACGGGGTCCCATCCTGCACTTTCTCCGTGTGTCGCACGTAGAAGCGGTAGCCGATGGGGCGGCAGTTCAGCTCGCAGCGCTGGGACCCCCGAACTGCATGATGGGAGGAGAGGGAAGTAGAGGGGTCAGTAGGATCGGGGGGGGGGGAACCACGTTCATGCTAATAATAATTAGAATAATAATAATAATAATAATAATAATAATAATAATAATTTATTTATACCCCGCCCATCTGGCTGGGCTTCCCCAGCTACTCTGGGCAGCTTCCAAAAAAATATTAAAATACTGTGATACATCAAACATTAAAAGCTTCCCTAAACAGGGCTGCCTTCAGATGTCTTCTAAAAGTCTGGTGGTTGTTGTTCTCTTTGACATCTGATGGGATGGCGTTCCACAGGGCGGGTGCCACCACCGAGAAGGCCCTCTGCCTGGTTCCCTGTAGCTTTGCTTCTCGCAATGAGGGAACCGCCAGAAGGCCCTCAGCGCTGGACCTCAGTGTCCGGGCAGAACGATGGGGGTGGAGACGCTCCTTTAGGTATACTGGGCCGAGGCTGTTTAGGGCTTTAAAGGTCAGCACCAACACTTTGAATTGTGCTCGGAAATGTACTGGGAGTCAATGTAGGTCTTTCAAGACAGGTGTTATATGGTCTCGGCGGCTGCTGCCAGTTAACAGTCTAGCTGCCGCATTCTGGATTAGTCTGCTTAGTCGCCTGGGGCGATCGTGGGCTCCTTTCCAGGTAACCAGGGAAGAATTTGCAAGCAGAAAGCAGAAAGTACCGGAAGCAAGCACAAATTAACAAACGGACCTCATGAGGGGGCAGTAAAGATTTGGGGTTAGGGGTTTGGGGGACCCCTCTGCAAGGCTGTGTCTCTAGGACCTTGAACCCGAGGCAAAGCCTTGACAGAGAGACAGAGTACAAAGGCTTTTGCCCCACCTGCTCTTAACAAAGGAATGAACTGATTTGGTTGTCATGACTATCCCCTACACTGCGGGCAAGAAAGGGTTGCTTAAAAGGGGTTGGGAGATGGTGGTGTTTAGAAGCTCCCACACTGAGGACTAGAATCTTGAAACCGAGGCAAAACATTAATGAGGAGTCAGAGCTGTTCTGCAAACTTTGGCTGGTATTTTAACTACCAATCCTGCCTTGCGAATCTTGGTTAGAATTAGGTGGAATCTACACACACATAAAAACATTTCTGAAAATGCTTTTTAAAAAAGCGTTTTTAAAAATACATTGAATTTTCCATAAGGCTCGCCATCGCCACCTAGTGTCAAATTGTATATTGCGCTTAAAACATTTTATTTGCAGCTGTATAGCTGAGTCGTTGGTTGGTGGGATCTGTGAAAGATACTCTGTTCAAGATCTCTAAAAATCTCCGCTTGCAGAATTGCAAGTTTTCCAAATAGTAGCGGAAGAACCCCTATCGAATCTGTTGCAAAAGCCCTCGATGTATATGCGTCCTAAGGAGAGCGACATATTTATTTGTTTGTTTCATAAAATTTATATACCGCTCAAATAAGGGGGGGGAGACACTCCAAGTGTTTTACAAAAGGTCTACAATGAAATCACAAGACAGTTAAAAACAACCATTTTAAACCTTCAAAATATAGTTGAAATCAGTGATATACTAAAAACCTGTTTGAAATACATTTCCCGTCCACTATTAAAGAATATAAAACTGTGCGAAAAAAACGACAGTATAAACAGTACAATGAGAATGACTGGAAGACCCGTTTTGTCAGAAGTCTTTTTTATTTAAGTGTTTATTTAAGTATTAGTTAGGAAGATTAAGGTTTTTTTATGCACATAAATCTGCTTTTTCTTCTTTTTTCTATATTTTCTTCTTTTCCTTTCCCTTAATTGTTTTTTCTTTAATTTTCTTTTTGCAGTATGAGATTGTAAATTCTTTGGATATGTGTGTAATTTAAACTAATAAAGATTATTTTTAAAAAAGAAAGAAATACATTTCATCGTTCTCTGTGCCTGTTTAGGCTTTGCTGGAACAACACAGCTTTTAGCTGGTGCCTCCTATTGAAAAATGAGGACTAGCGCCTTGAACTTGGTGCAAAACCTCCCTCTGTCATATAGCCAAT
Organism: Podarcis filfolensis; assembly: GCF_964270895.1. Classification (NCBI taxonomy): domain Eukaryota; kingdom Metazoa; phylum Chordata; class Lepidosauria; order Squamata; family Lacertidae; genus Podarcis; species Podarcis filfolensis. Next base: position 4,497,161 of record NC_139620.1, read on the forward strand.
TTCCAGATGTAGTCCCAAGGCTGCCTCCTCGACCTTCCCACTTTTTTTTGGCCGCCAATATGTTTTTCGCAGTGAGAGATTTTACTTTCTGGGGCTCCATGATCACTGCAGATGGTGACAGCAGCCACGAAATTAAAAGACGCCTGCTTCTTGGGAGAAAAGCAATGACAAACCTAGACAGCATCTTAAAAAGCAGAGACATCACCTTGCCAACAAAGGTCCGCATAGTTAAAGCTATGGTTTTCCCAGTAGTGATGTATGGAAGTGAGAGCTAGACCATAAAGAAGGCCGATCGCCGAAGAATGGATGCTTTTGAATTCTGGTGCTGGAGGAGACTCTTGAGAGTCCCATGGACTGCAAGAAGATCAAACCTCTCCATTCTGAAGGAAATCAGCCCTGAGTGCTCACTGGAAGGACAGATCCTGAAGCTGAGGCTCCAAGACTTTGGCCCCCTCATGAGAAGAGAAGACTCCCTGGAAAAGACCCTGATGTTGGGAAAGATGGAGGGCACAAGGAGAAGGGGACGACAGAGGGCGAGGTGGTGGGACAGTGTTCTTGAAGCTACCAGCATCAGTTTGACAAAACTGCGGGAGGCAGTGGAAGACAGGAGTGCCTGGCGTGCTCTGGTCCAGGGGGTCACGAAGAAGCAGACACGACTAAACGACAACAACAACAAGAAGTTTTTCACATTGTCCAGGTTTTGTTTTTAAAAAGAAGTTGCCAGGCCAGGCTGGCAAGTGAGGGCTGCAATGGCAAGCGAAGGCCTGGATGGCAAGTGAGGGCTCGATAGCGCCCCCTTCTGGCTTCCCTTGCTATAGCAGGGAGACCTCTGTCCCGGCCGGCCAGGGCTGTGCCGAACGAAGGAAGCGAAGAACAAAGCGCCTTTTTGTGCAAAGCCTCCCCCATCGCCGCCGCCAGCCCTGCCCCGTCCCAAAGTGCTTAAAAACATAAATATTGGCTCTGGAAATCAACAAAGAAGGCCGGCAGAGGGGAGGAAGGAGGTCGAGACGGCTCTGTCTGGAGACTCCCCCCTTGTTTATTTAAGAATATTTAAGCTCATTGGAAGCTTGCATGGGATTTAGTTTCAGACTGCAGGCAAAGAGGCAATGGCTCTCTTTCGAAAGACAGAAAGAGAGAGGTTTGGAGGCCCAGAAAGACCTACTGACAGCATGCGAGAGGAGATTGCAATCAAATGCACTCTGTACATGCTCAGATCAGATGCCATTCCCCTTGCCTGGAAAACGAGCTGCGCAGCTTTGTACCATCTCTGTATAACCAAGGCTGAAAGCACCCCTGCCCAAAGCATAGTTGGAAAGATAAAGGGGTCAGATTATGCCAGAGTTTCAGAGATTCCGACACTGAAGGGGGGTCAGGCTGGATGACCCTTTGGGTCCCTTCAAAGGCTGCAATTCTATGAATCCCAGAACAAAAGACTAATACCGATGATAGAGGTCTTGGGGGTCACGTTGGACTGGAGGCCATAACCTCAAGCTGGACTCAGAGCATCACTGCGTCCCAAGGTGTCGCTAACCAGGGAGAGGGAAATGCACTCTGCGCATGCTCCAGAGTAATCTTGTTTCGTATTATCGTCACGAGGAGTTCCAAGGCTGAGAAAGCAGATGCCACGGCTAAGATTAAGACTCTTCCTGAAGACATTAAAAGCAGAGGGGTCTTTGGAGACAGACAGATGCCCATTCCAGGATCAGCCTTCTCAGAAATGTGACTCTGAGCATGTCAAGAGTGCTTCCTTTTCTGACGCTGTCCTCCCAGGAGGAGGAGGACGTGAGGGAAGGGGCAGAGAACTGTGTTCCCTCGAGCTGGGTGAGAGCTGCTTGCTGCAAAAAACCAAAAACCAAAACAAAATCACAATATGTACTTTGATCTGACAAGTTGCGTATTTTTGGAAAAAGGGAAACAGACACAACTGCCGTCTTCTCCACAGCTGGCCAGCAGAGGGCGCTGGCATTCTGCCCACGCCACAAATCGCCCACAAATGTTTGGGGCACGGTTGGAGGGCGAAGACCCCAGGGATAAAGCAGATTCATGGGTGCGATGGGTGGAAGAGATAAGATATCATATATAATCCTTGGCAATAATTAAATTTCTCTCTCACTCACACACACAAAACCACACTCCGTTCCAAGCCAGAAGAGAGGCCTTAAATCTCACAGCATAAATACGGATTTTGGCCCCGGGCCACCAATGAGATCAGCTCAAAAAATGACACACGTGGGAAATGAGGGGGTGGCTGTTTGCCGTCCCCTTCCCCCTCCCCACCCGCCTCACTTTCCAAACTGGTTCCGGCACACCTTCCCCAAAAGGCAGAAATCCCACCGGTGCAGCGTCCTCTGCAGCAATGCAGGAAAACAGCAGCACCCGGCTTTTCACCGCCCTTGCAGCGTCCTGTGGCAAGGAGTTCCGCAGGCCCACAAGGAACGCAGCTTAAGCGGCAGGGTTTTGCAGAAAACGGGTCTGGAAACCCGGGAGACCCTTCTGGGCAGAATGGAAAGAGTGTGGCCTTTTAATAATAATAATAATAATAATAATAATAATAATAATAATAATAATAATAATAAAAAATAATAATAAAAAATAATCCTCAGTCCCCAGCTTCAAGGAGTTGCAAGCTTGGCTGCTCCCAAGCCTGGCATCGCCTGAGCTTCTTTACCCTAAGCCGCGCCGTCCTTGCAGTGACCTCTCCAAATCTGCTTATGTAAGTGACAAATACCCACTGGCCCCATGCTGGTATAAATTGTTCATTAAAATAATAGGGGGGGCTGAGAAAGAGGGGAAGAAACACTCCCTACCCCCCCAGCTCCCTCCCTGAGATTGCTGGAGAGCTCAGCTGCTGTTTGCAGAGGTCAGATGGGGAGAAAAGTCACAGGCGGGCAGCGTATAAACCTTCGAGATCTCGCTTCTAGATTGCCAGGGATGTCTGGCATCCCACCCGACTGGCAGAGCCAAGATCTGCCGGCCGTAGCAAGTTGGACAAGGCAGAGGCCAGCTCAGGAGGAGAGGGTGGTTTGGAGGAAGCCAAAACCCCAGAGAGAAAAGGCCCCCGTCATATGCTAAAAGGTGTGGGGTACCCATCTGTGCTGCAACAGAGCAACTCAACTTCCCCAAGAAGCTGTTTCTGCTTTGAGAGCAAGCCGCTAGTCCTCAAGGCCGCAAAGGCACATGCGAAAGGGAACGGCGTGTCTGATCCAGGTACATTGGATGCTGGATCTAAGCCAGGCCAATATAACGACAACAACAACAATTTATTATTTATATCCTGCCCATCTGGCTGGGTTTCCCCAGCCACTCTAGGCGGCTTCCAACAGAACACTAAAATACAATAACCTATTAAACATTAAAAGCTTCCCTAAACAGGGCTGCAGTGACAAACCTAGACAGCATCTTAAAAAGCAGAGACATCACCTTGCCAACAAAGGTCCGTATAGTGAAAGCTCTGGTTTTCCCAGTAGTGATGCATGGAAGTGAGAGCTGGACCATAAAGAAGGCTGATCGCCAAAGAATGGATGCTTTTGAATTCTGGTGCTGGAGGAGACTCTTGAGAGGCCCATGGAATGCAAGAAGATCAAACCTCTCCATTCTGAAGGAAATCAGCCCTGAGTGCTCACTGGAAGGACAGATCCTGAAGCTGAGGCTCCAAGACTTGGGCCACCTCAGGAGAAAAGAAGACTCCCTGGGAAAGACCCTGATGTTGGGAAAGATGGAGGGCACAAGGAAAAGGGGACGACAGAGGACGAGATGGTTGGACAGTGTTCTCAAAGCTACCAGCATGAGTTTGACCCAACTGTGGGAGGCAGTGGAAGACAGAAATGCCTGGCGTGCTCTGGTCCAGGGGGTCACGAAGAGTCGGACACGACTAAACGACTAAACAACAACAACAAACAGGGCTGCCTTCAGATGTCTTCTAAATGTCAGGTAGTTGTTGTTCTCTTTGACATCTGGTGGGAGGGTGTTCCACAGGGCAGGTGCCACTACTGAGAAGGCCCTCTGCCTGGTTCCCTGTAACTTGGCTGCCCGCAGTGAGGGAACCACCAGAAGGCCCTCGGAGCTGGACCTCAGCGTCCCGGTAGAACGATGGGGGTGGAGACGCTCCTTCAGGTCTACTGGACCAAGGCCATTTAGGGATTTAAAGGTCAGCACCAACACTTTGAATTGTGCTCGGAAATGTACTGGGAGCCAATGTAGGTCTTTCAAGACCAGTGTTATGTGGTCTCAGCAGCCGCTGCCAGTCACCAGTCTAGCTGCCACATTCTGGATTAATTGCAGTTTCCAGGTCACCTTCAAAGGAAGCCCCACGTAGAGCGCATTGCAGTAATCCAAGTGGAGATAACCAGAGCATGCACCACTCTGGCAAGACAGTCTCCGGGCAGGTAGGCTCTCAGCCTGCATACCAGATGGAGTTGGTAAACAGTTGCCCTGGACACAGAATATCTCTGAAGCGAGACTTACAAGATGACCAAAAAAATCATTGAAATTGTTTCTGGGGTTTTCTCTCTCCTGCACCACAAATAATCTTCCCCCAGTTATAACGCAAGACTGTTACACAGCTCATTTAGGTGGGGAAAGTCGAGGCAAGGGCTCTGCCCGTCTCCTGATCCTTTTCCCTGACTGGTAAGAATCAGAAGTGATGTAGAAGACGAGACGAGGCCAGTCTGCTTTTTTTCTTTTCATCATTCATATTGAGATTGCATAATAATAATAATAATAATAATAATTTTTATTTATACCCCACTCATCTGGCTGAGTTTCCCAGCCACTCTGGGCGGCTCCCAATCGAGTGTTAAAAACAATACAGCATTAAATATTAAAAACTTCCCTAAACAGGGCTGCCTTCAGATGTCTTTTAAAAATAAGATAGCTGCTTATTTCCTTGACATCAGGTGGGAGGGCGTTCCACAGGGCGGGTGCCACCACCGAGAAGTCCCTCTGCCTGGTTCCCTGTAACTTCACTTCTCGCAATGAGGGAACCGCCAGAAGGCCCTCGGCACTGGATCTCAGTGTCCGGGCTGAACGATGGGGGTGGAGATGCTCTTTCAGGTATACAGGACCGAGGCCATTTAGGGCTTTAGAGGCCAGCACCAACACAACACAACACAGAACAACACAACACAACACAACACAACAACACAACACAACACAACACAACACAACACAACACAACACAACACAACACAACACAAAGCCAGCTTTCTGCTCCTGCCCTGCCTTCTCTGGACCATGCAAACCATAGCAACAAAGCATCGAGCAGCTGGAAGCATGTCTTCATGCACTGCGGGTCAACTGTGGAACTCCCTGCCACAAGATGTACGGCCAGCTGGCCAGCTGTCAAAGGCAGCAGACCGACAGCTGGGGCAGTCACTCCCGATTTGAAAATAGGTTTGGGGCAACCTTAAAATTTGGAGAGGCGGGACTCTTACCGTCCGTGAAGGGCTCCCACTGGTACAGGCGTCCCATGAACTCCTGGTTGTTGTATGCCGCACACTGGACGGCCCGAGGATCAGGTCGATCAGGCGGGCACGGCTGCGGAAGGAAAAGGGGGAAGGCCGGGCGGGCAGAGAGAGAGAGAGAGAGAGCGTCAGATTATTCCAGGGTTTAAAAACTGTGAACTTGCGATATAGCAGAAATTCTTACTTCCCAGTTCAGAGAAAGGATGTAATTTGACACATTTGTGTACAGCCCTTACACTGCGTTACTCAGCGTAGACCCATTAAAATTGATGGACATGGCTAACACAGGCCCATTGATTCCAGTGGGTCTTCTCTGAGTAGAAATGGGTTGGATTTTAGCCTCTGAGGGGCACACACAAAATGAGACCTTCTTTCATCCATGTAACAACCTTGCAGGTAGGTCAAAGAGAGAAAGAAACAGACAGAGAGAAAAGCAGACCCCAGGGCATGCAATAAGCTTCGCGATCAAAGCAGGGATTCGAACTCGCATCCTCCAAGCCGCAAGGCCCCTCTGATTATTGTCGGGAGGGGATAAAGGAAATCAAGACACTTGAAACAGGTTTTATCAGGTCAATGCATCCTAAGAACCTGTTCTAAGAGCTAATTCATTAATGGCTGTTGTCCGAACAGTCTTTGAAAGTGTGGACGTTTTTGGTGTTTGGTTTCCCACCCGTTATAAAAAGCATAAAAGCGCTGCCCTCGTACTAACGATAAAAGAGGTTTGGGAAATTAAGCAGGAAATTCAATCACAAGCTTATCTCCTGCTCACTTCAAAGGGCCGGTAACAATAGAGGCATTATCTACAGAGAAGCTGGACGCCCAGAGAGGTCATATAGGATTGGGGAGAAACATTCCCTTTCCGCCTCCTCCCAGTGCATTAAAAGTGGTTTAAAAGAGGGGTTTGCTGTGTGTGGATAAACAGGTTGTGTAGGCTTCTGCGTAGATTCCAAAACCTGCTGGATCTGTTTGACCGGAGTCAAGAGCAGCTGAAAAGAAAAGGAGAAAAATCTAGCAAATGATGCCCCTCTGGATCTCTTAAAAAAATAATCGCTTGCCTCCAGCCAAAGGTCATCTCTGAAAGATCATCACACACACACACTCCTTGCTCTAACAACTAGGCCTTCCAGAATGGCTCAAAGTTAGGAGTTGGATCCAGCAGTTAAAGAGGAAAGGGCCCAATTGTGTTTAATTCCAAGTTGTACTTATTCACGGACAACCTTCCTCTTCTACAAATAATCCCCCCCAACTTGAAGGCAGCTGTTCGTCTGGTCCCAACGGGCCAAACAGGAAAGCTTGGAAGCAGCCACACAAAACGCCCATGGCTCTAGTCCCTAAGAATTCGCCAGAGCCATCTCTCTGAACAAAGAGGTCTGTTTCCCATCACTGTTTTAAAACTCTTTGTTTACAAGACAAGTAAAAAACAGGAGACTGCACCGTACGTTTCTGAAAGTCTTGGGCTGCGTACGTACACCCCATACATTTCAAACACCCTCCGTAAAAAATACCAGGAACTGTAGTTCCCCCCCCCCCCAGAGCTGCAATCTCCAGCACCCTTTGCGAACTACAGTTCCCAGGGTTCTTTGGGGTAGAAAGCGTGCTTTAAATGTGTGCTGGGTAGGTCCTCTTCATCAGCAAATAAACAACAGTTTGAGCACCAGCTTCTGAACTTGAGATGTAAGAAGCCCACTTAGCTGAATCAGGGCTGTTTTGCAGTAAAACACAACTAACAGGATAAAATGCAATAGGAGGAATATCTATTCAATAATAATAATAATAATAATAATAATAATAATAATAATTTATTATTTGTACCCCGCCCATCTGGCTGGGTTTCTCCAGCCACTCTGGGCGGCTTCCAACAAAGATTAAAGGTAAAGGGACCCCTGACCATTAGGTCCAGTCATGGCCGACTCTGGGGCTGCGGCGCTCATCTCGCTTTACTGGCCGAGGGAGCCGGTGTTTGTCCGCAGACAGTTTTTCCGGGTCATGTGGCCAGCATGACTAAGCCGCTTCTGGCGAACCAGAGCAGCACACAGAAATGCCGTTTACCTTCCCGCCGGAACGGTACCTATTTATCTACTTGCACTTTGACGTGCTTTCAAACTGCTAGGTTGGCAGGAGCAGGGACCGAGCAACGGGAGCTCACCCCGTCGCGGGGATTCGAACCACCGACCTTCTGATCAGCAAGTCCTAGGCTCTGTGGTTTAACCCACAGCGCCACCCGCGTCTCCAACAAAGATTGAAAAGACATTAAAATGAAGCACGCAGGCCACTGGTGGACCACAATTTGGGAGCCCCTGCTATAGGGCGGAAAAACCCCACCCCGATCTCTTACCTCTTGCCTGCAAGCCTTGAATTGCTTGCTCTCCCCTTCGCAGTGGAAGGTCTCGGTGCCAGGATAATAGAGGTTCCACTGCGGCACTTCGCCACCCGGGCGCACTCCTCCCGGCTGCCCCCTGGCGTGGAACTGAACAGGGTTGCCCCGGTGCAGCAGCCAAATGTCCGGCTCCGCAGGACGAGGAGCCATGGGCTGGTCCACAAAGAGGCTGTGTGATGGCCGCCTGCCCTGGCCGCCCGCCTGGTGCTCGTTTTGCCTCTGGTTCCGGGACCGGGATTGCCCGTGGGGCGGGCGGTTCGCGTGTCCTGCCCCATCAGGCTGCGCCACGGAGCTGCTCTCCGGGCGGCGGGGCGGCTCTGGCGTGGCCCGGTGGCTCTTGCCCGCCCCGGGTCCCTTCCTCTTGGCAGAAGAGCCGTTGTTTCTGAGGACGTGGTGGGTCAGCCGCAGCTCCCCCTGTGCATGGGGAAGGGGGCTGCCAGCCACGGAGGGCCCCTGGGAGGAGGAATGCGTCACGGCCGCTGTGGGGTGGCCGCCTCCCTCTCCGCCGCCGCCTGACGTGGGGATCGAGCCGCCCGTGGAACTCTCTGCCACTTCAGGCGTCTCGTGGGGGCTTGCAGAGGATTCTGGGAGATGCTTCTCGTGGGAACTTGCAGAGGATTCTGGGAGATGCTTCTCGTGGGAACTTGCAGAGGATTCTGGGAGATGCTTCTCGTGGGGCCTTGCAGAGGATTCTGGGAGACGCTTCTCTTGGGGCTTTGCAGAGGATTCTGGGAGACGCTTCTCGTGAGGCCTTGTGGAGGATTCTGGGAGACGCTTCTCGTGGGACCTTGCAGAGGATTCTGGGAGATGCTTCTCGTGGGACCTTGCAGAGGATTCTGGGAGATGCTTCTCATGGGACCTTGCAGAGGATTCTGGGAGATGCTGGTTCCCCGAAGGTGCTGTGGCGCCCCCTGCCTCTTGAGCCTCGCCATGCGACGCTAGAGAGCTTGCTGCTGCCTTCCCACGATGCTCTGCTTCCCGTGAAGATTCGCTCTTCTGTGGCGTGGCCGTACCCGGTTCCGTGGGCTGCTCTGTGTCCGCCGTGCCCCCTCTGTTTGCCATGTGCCCGTGACCCTCTGAGTGGCTGTGCCCCAAATGGCTCTTCACCCCCTCACCAGTCTGTGCATGGGGCTGGGCAGCAGCGTCCGCCAGCAGAGGCTGTTTTGGCTTCAGGGGGGTCCTGGGTTCGGCCCCGGAGCTCAGGGGCCTCTTCGCCCGGCCAGTTTCCTCCTGCTCCTCTTCCTCGCGGGAGGAAGAGCGGACAGCTTTGCGCCTCTGTTTTTTCGAAGGTGGGGGAGGAGGAGGGGGCGGCGGGGACGGGGGTTCCCCGCCTCTGCCTCCGTGGTGCCTCTTGAAACGGGGCTGGGTCCCCTCGGCCACGTCTGTGTGGAGGGGCAAGGCGAATGGCAGCTTCCCGTAGCCATACTTGCCTGGCTTGATCGCCTCTCGAACCCGGGACCTGGAGAGCGCAAAGTGCCACAATGTGAATTTGAAAACAAGCAAACCCCTGTGTTGCAAAGAGAACGTCAGCAATGTCTAGGCAACATGGTTACCATGTACATACGCAATAGACAGTCTTTAGAGAATTCCTTCAAACCATAACAAGTACAAAATGAAATCTTTAGTCCAAAAGTCTCTGAAAATCTTTAAAGGAAGCGAGGTACCAAACTTTGTACGATGAAAGACAAGCTGTGAAGCTTTGTGTATTCAGCAAATATGATGTCCAACACTGAACAGTAATTCTGGATATTGACTACAGTGGTACCTCTGGTTACATACTTAATTCGTTCCGGAGGTCCGTTCTTAACCTGAAACTGTTCTTAACCTGAAGCACCACTTTAGCTAATGGGGCCTCCTACTGCTGCCGCACTGCCGGAGAACAATTTCTGTTCTCATCCTGAAGCAAAGTTCTTAACCCGAGGTTATCTCTGGGTTCACAGAGTATGTAACCTGAAGCGTATGTAACCCAAGATACCACTGTACTGTTGCGTAGAATTCTTCGTCAGCGTGGTGGGAGGATATAGAATTGCTTCATAAACCCATCTTATGTGACTGCATTATTACATGAGCACTGTTCCACAGCATTTGATATTTTCATTTATATACATTCATTCGAAATATCCAGAATCACTGTTCAGTGTTGGACATCATATTTGCTGAATGGTTGGACAGTGTTTTCGAGGCTACCAGCGTGAGTTTGACCAAACTGCGTGAGGCAGTGGAAGACAGGAGTGCCTGGAGCCTGATTGGTCCAGGGGGTCACAAAGAGTCGGACACAACAAAACGACTAAACAACAACATGACCTCCGGGGTTTGCTAAATGCATTCCTCGATTCCTGTTTTAATTACCTGGACATGTATGCATGCTCAAAGTAGTCTTTGTAGTTAAAAGGATTTCTCTTATCTAACTTGTCCCCACGTGGTGGGTTTTTTGAAATGCTCAGAGGAAATCTGATTGGTTCTTACAAGCGCTGGGTTAAAAGTTCTTTTGTTAATAAAATAGACCTGGGCAAGGGTGTGACAGGTTATGATCTGCACTTTCTCCCAGAGTCTTGCTGGCCAAGCCTCGTGTTTTGTTTTAATCAGGGTCCAGGCCCACCCTAAACCAGACCCCAAACTCACCTGCGGGCCGCCGGCGACTCTGGCGTAGGAGAGGCGGCCCAGCTGTGGCGGTCACCATCCCCTTGACCACCGTGGCGCGGCCGGTCGGGACTCAAGCCCGCCTCAGGGCTGTCCCTCCTCAGGGGTTTGAACAAGGGGATGGCGTCCCGGACGGGGGTCCGGGCGGCTGCACTGTGCCTGAAGGGCTGGTTGGGGGTCCGGCGAGATTCCTGGCTCCCCCGAGGCCTCGGCGGGTGGACCCCAGCCTCCTGCACGGGAGCAGGGTCCCTCCGGCGGCCATGCTGCAGTGCGACAGCGTCTCGCGAGGGCAGTTCCTCGGCCGGGAGTGCCTGGTGGCGGGTGTGGCGGTTCTGGGGTCCGAGGCGTGAGGCGCGAGGCGGCTGGGCCTGGCCGTGGAGGGTCAGCGCTGAGCCATGGAAGGGCAGACCTGGCCTGGCGCTGCCCTCGGTGTGCAGAGGGTAGGATGGCCGGCCCGGGTAAGGGCTAGCGGGCCGGTTCTCGTGGGCCTGTGGAGGGTACAGCGGCTGCGGGGCCAGCTCCGGCCGGCCGGCCCAGGGGACATGCTGGTACGGGGACTGGCACGCACGAGTCCTTTCCATGACCCCCAGGCCGCAGGGCTGAGAGCAGGCTGACCACGATGCCCAGGCGCTCCACAGGCCGGGCACCCGGCTCCCAGGCCCGCCGTCCTCAGCGGCCTGGCGAGGTCTCCTGCGGGGGACCTGAGGGTGGAAGAAGCAGGGAGACATCGTCAGTGGGGTGGCCCTTGCCGGGACCGGAACCCGCCACCCGTCGCCACCCGTCGTCCCTTCTCCACGTATGGAAGAATAATAATAAATAATAATACATTTTATTTATATCCCGCCCTCCCCAGCCGAAGCCGGGCTCAGGGTGGCTAACAACAATAAAACAGTACAAAAGTACAGCGCAAACAACACTCTAAAATAATTCATTATAAAATTAATTAAATTAATTAAAGAGCCCAGGATGGAAAAAAGACAAGTCCCTGCCAGAGAAGAATGGCAGTTTAAGTCCCCCCCCCCCCCAATTTTTATTTATTTATTTTATAACACAACTAAACAACACAAACAGAAAATACAAACAAATTCTTGTCTTATCCTTATTTTTCTAAACATTGTTAGGTGGGCTTCCCCAAGTCCCCCCTATCTGATTTTCATTTTACCTCATCTTTAGCAGTTTACATATATCATAATTTTTAACCTTTTAACATGACTTTTACCATAAAATCAACTACCAGACTTTCAGAAGACATCTGAAGGCAGCCCCTGTTTAGGGAAGCTTTTAATGCATTACTGTATTTTAATATTTTGTTGGAAAGCCATCCAGAGTGGCTGGGGAGGCCCGGCCAGATGGGCGGGGTATAAGTAATAAATTATTATTATTATTATTATTATTATTATTATTATTATTATTATTATGGCCAAGTGATCTCCCTCAGGTCCAAATCCAGTGCTCTAACCATTGCACCACACCACTCTGTACAACCCCCCCCCAATCATGTTCCTATAACTTTCGCCTTACTGGGGAGGAGGGGAAAGGGTCTCTGCCTTTTCCTGATCCAAATTGGCTACCCGCTTGCCAGAATTATTTCCTCCCTGTTCCAAACAGACACAGAAAGAAGTGTCCTGGGTGCCAGGAGATCCTTCCCAGCTGCTGACCGTCTGACCAGGCAGCTGGTTTCCTCCCTCGCTGGGCGAGGGCGTCGCAGATGCACGGAGCTGGAGAGGTCTGGACAGGGCACATTTTTCAGCCAAAAAAGGAAATTATTAATAATGTGTAAAGGCTGGCTAATGCAAATAAAGTTTATCTATCTATCTTTCTTGGGAGGTGATGGACTTTTCTTCACTCGGAGTATGTTTCCGAGCACAATTCAAAGTGTTGGTGCTGACCTTGAAAGCCCTAAATGGTCTTGGTCCAGTATATCTGAAGGAGCGTC